>NC_064894.1:2426742-2729772 GCF_929443795.1 Astur gentilis | reverse complement strand
GGACAGCACTTACCCTCCATTCCTAAGAGAGGGAAACCTACGTACGTACATGAAACTCAGAGGGGTGGTTAGGCATCGCGTGTATGATACTGTGTGTTTGTAATAGTCAGTTGCTGAAGACTCTGTAGCAGATAATTGTTTTTAAAGCTTTGAAATGCTTTCTAAAAGTACACCACCTTGATTTAATACTGCCATTGGTGTTCACATAAAAAATTGTCATTCTAATGAATCCTTCTGCTTTGTTTAAAGCCCAAATCCATTGCCAAACAAAGGCTTTGTTGTTAGAAATGTTGATAGTGCCACAATTGATTTTGGATTACAAACCTAAATCGAATACTAATGTCTGTGAAGCCTTATTTCAAAGGTAATAGGAAACGTCTTCATATTATTTGTTCTGAGAAGTGACATTACTTAAAACTAACATTCTGGCAAATGTAGTTACAAGCAGACATCAAAGCAGAAGACAATTTATTGGAGAAAAAATAAAAATCCTTTCAAGAATTACTAATTTAGTCTTCAGGACTTAAAGGTGTTGAAAGCAAAGGGGCTAAGGCTTTTCAGCTCCAATTGATTTCAGTCTCAGACTCAATACCTAAGTTTTTACGTTTCACCTTCTGCAGTGTAGAAACAAGGACCTGTGTCACTGAAATGAATTATTTTTTAATTTATTTATTATTGATGATTACGATGATTATTATTTGTGTTTGTGCACAGGATCTTAATTCTTTTGCTTATTGCCATATAAACATTCAGGAGAAATATGGTGCCTGTCTTGTTGTTCTTGCAGTTTACAACAATAAACAACTGATATAAGCACACAAAGGAGTACAGAGAAAAAATGACATGTGACAGACTCCAATGTCAGCACATTAGCAGCCAAATTGCTTCTAACTCCTAAGTTTTGGAGTGGTCTGCTTAAATTCACTGAAGAGTTTTAAAGAGGCATTTTAAGGGGAAGAAACTGATATTACATTAGTAATTTTTATTGGAAGTTTTTAGCCTCTCAAGCATGTAAGGCAGTGTGGGACAAAGGAGAGAACAATTTGTATAAAAACAAGTGGAGGATAGAGTATGGTACCATTTGCTGACCAGATTTAGTAGTCACCCTATTCACACTAAATGAAAGGTGGTGGGTAGAATGTGAATAGACTACATATTTGAAAGTGGTCATGTTTGACATGAGGGGAAAGAGGGAGTAAGGGAATGCTAAAAAGCCATGACTGAGTCAAAGCAGGAAACCCATGTTTTGAATGGATTTGAGGAGTAAGGATTAGCTTACAAAGTAAGAATTTTAGCTAAACAAAAATGGGAAGGGTCATCAAAATTTATTTGCGCGAATTAACTCGCGCCATTCTTGTCATTTACAATGCCAGCGTTCATATTTAGGCTAACTGTCTTCGGCTCCTAGTAGTCAATGAAGTTCTGGTCAGTACAGAAATTGGAGTCCAAAGAACAGCTAGTCCCATTAAATAGAAACCTACTCTGGCTGAGATGATTCTCACCCTAAATACTATTGACTGCATTGGCTAAATTCCTGACAGCTAAGACATCTATCCCAGATGGGCACATTCATTTAATTAATACTTTGATAAGACAGAAACATTCTAGATGGCTTCAGTTTAGACATTTGTATCTGAGCTGATCACACTATGACCATTTCATGGTCAATGGAGAGAAACAAGTGTGACATGTATAGGCATTTACTTTAAGACAGGATGAATCTTACTGAAGAAGTGCCTGCATTTTTACACTGCATATAAAGGTAGAAATTTAAGTGGCAAATTATGCTGTAGAGTTTTATAGTATAGTGTCAAAAATAAAGTCAATTAAACCTCATTTGAGAAGATAATTTTGCTGTAAAGCATTTATTTTACAATGAGAAATGAAAATTTATGTTTGGTAATGACAATTTCTTCAGTAAAACATCCTGAAGGACTCCAGGCCTTTTCAATAGAAACTATTGCTTACTTTTGAGAATGATGCAAATATTATCCTCCAAAAAAAAAAAAAAAAAAAAAAAAAAAAAAAAAAGTCTGACCTTACTTAATAGGCTCTCATAGGAAAGACTTCATGATATTCATTTACTATATTATATTTTGGAAGGAAAAAGGATTATTTTAGATATACAGTACTAATATTTAGCAGACATTTCTTGGACTTACAATTTATTTTAGAAGCTCTATACATAAATTTTTAATGTTTATTCTATATTTTTCAATTAGTATTTGTCTTTTATGTTGTATAGAAGAGACATTTCATTAAACAATGGAAGTGTAATTATTGTCTCCAGAACTAAATGACTATAATATCCCTAAATATAATTTGGTTCTGCAAAACTGTATAGTAGAAGTAAATATTAAACAGAAAAACATGTTTTAAGCACCCTGATACATGGGAATAAAACACTAGAAGGGCTCCAAAACTTGAAATGTCAGTGCCTCTAGAAAACACCATGCTAAACTGAGCTGCTTTTTTTTTCCTTTTTATACCTATTTGAAGGTTGTTCCACAATCCTGTTACTCAGGTGATTAAAACCTTCTCTAATATTCAGCCTAAAGGTTTGTAAGGTTTGTTAATATCCATTTATTTTTGTAATAACATTATTTTTCGTCCAAAGAGCTCTTCACTCTCCTTTTGCTCATAAAAAGTTCATCTGATACGAGCAAGTTTGACTCCTTTATTGGGTGGAGGCTCTTCACTAAAGCAGAGCATTGCCTAGCTGCAAGCTGAATACTGCCACTCTACAGCACTGAATCGGCAGGATCTATTATCAAGTGGATCATTTTGTTAGTGCAAAAAAAAGTTCCGATTTTTTTGAACTATGAACAATGTTTTCTAGAAAAAAGCTGCAAATTTTGCAGCAACTTATTAAGTAGAAGCTTTAATGAAAGTAGTACCTGTGTAACTGAGCGCCTATGCAATAAAAATACAAATTTTGCAATGAACATCATGATCAGCAGCAGAGCAGAATAGAGACCAGTCTTTAATAAGCAATATGAGGAAAGAAGAGCAACAAATTACGGAAAGTGAGTTTTCATGATGTTGCGCTTCTTCGTATACTGACTAGGTAGTGACTAATCTTTTGACCTCAATTCATCAGTTTTTAAACATATATTCTTGTGAACTTGTAGAAATCTGAGACACTCAGCGCTACCAGATTCTGTCACAATCCAGAGAACAGAAGAGTGGTGTCATGTTCCAGAAAAGGCCCACTTATTTCCTGTGCTCATATTATGCCTAATTTATTTGGACTGATTCAATCCCAGCACTGTCATTCCTGATGACTACAGTGGACACAGCTGGATGATGCCCCTTTCCGTAGAAGCCTGGGAGCTGAAGCCCCCAACCCTGGGCAGCCCTCGCCATGTGGAGGTTTGCACCCACTGCTCCTCCCTCAGGGGTGTGTAAAACTGCCTTGGCAGAAGTAAGACTGAGAAAGGACAAGAGACAGCTTTTGGAGTTGACTTATTGCTCAGCCCAAAGATATAAGGTCTATGAGACCTGAAGGAGATGAGGAAAGTCTAATTCTATAATTTGGTGTTCTTCAATGGAAGAGTGAAAACATGTCTAGGTTCTAGAGCCTGCTCCCACAGTAGAACCTCTTATAAGATAGACAATGTATTATTTTTATAACAGACTTTAGGTAAAATTCCTAAGAATCAGTATTGGCAAGGACGCGTATTCAGGCCTCACATAGAGGAGTGGCTTTATCACAAAGCCGTATCTTCTACGGAAACTAACAATGAGAAATTTTATCTCGTTCTTTTAGGACCTAAGAGCAAGCACAGTTTCTACGTCTTAACTGTCACCTTCTAAGTTTTCAAGCTATGTTACCTCAGTCATGCCTGAACTTTCAGTATCTAGTCATAAGCATCTAGACATTACTGCATTATGCACTTTTCCATCTCCACACACTCTGACTTATTAAGGACAGTGGAGATAAAGAGCTAGACGCTAGCTGATTTTCTAGGCCAGGGAAAACAAAAGTACATCTGAAATGTTCTTATAGTTTCATTGCTTTCCTTTAATATTTGCATTTTCCCCCGTCTCTACCTAATTTCTGAGTCTTGTCAGAGACTCAGGGTGGATGCCTAGAGCCACATTCCTGAACTTTATATTAGCCTTTAAAAATACTCTTGAAATATTAATCATACATAATATCTACCTGCCTATTACTATCTAGTTAATCAGAATTATAAAAGCTCTTCCTCAGAGCTGTTACGCCCTCATAAATCCAGCGATTTTTAGATTTGGAATGCACAAGCATTGTGAAAACAAAGAACATGTATCACAGAACTGTAGAATTTTAATTAAAACTAGTAGAAGCAGGATAATTAAGGTACACTACTATCATCAATATTACATTTAAGTGGCCATTTGGAAACCTTTACAACCAATTGTCTGCTAGAGAAACAGCTTGTTAAGCCTGTGTGAGTTCAGATACTTTGCTTGGAAAAATTACATCTTCAGCTGGCATGTCAGAAGCTGGCAACAGTATCTGCTAATATAATTAAAAATTTAATAGAAAATTGCACAGAAGTGAATTATTTGCAGAGAAATACAGTTAAAAAGATTTAGGTAAACTGAAAGTATTTTAAATGAATTACATTACTTTCTTCCAGAGAACCTGTATAAGGTATATTTGAAAATTCTTAATCAGATTTCCCTCTGATAGTTAACTCCATATACTCTTGTGGTACTGGTTTCATTCTCTCTAAAGCCCAGTAGAGTTAACAAGTATTCAAAATATGGTTTAATGACATAATTATAACAGTTGTTATCTAAAAAATACAGTTAAATGAGCAGATCAATTTACTTTAGTTGATCAGATGTGACCAGAATATATATATGTGTGTGTGTGTGAAAAAGGGAAAGGAAGCTGAACCTACTGTGTACATGTTTGTCTTTTTAAATATCATAAGTAATTTAGAAGTAATAAAAAATACCATAATAAGATTATAAGTAATATCAAAGCCTTAAATTAGCTCACAAAGACAGATCTTTGGGAAATATTATATTAAAAAAAAAAAAGTACATGAAGCAATTTGGAAACAAAATACCTGCATTAAAGAATGGTGAACATACATAATATAAGGAAAGAAGGTTGGCTTAAATAGCTGAAAAAATCTGAGTAAAGTATTTAAGTGAAATTTTCACTATGGTTATGGAGTATCAGCCTCTTTGTATAAGGAAAACATGTTTTGAAAGTTACTTAAAGTTGTTGAATGCAGAAAGAAATTTGGAGGTTTCAAAATTATAATATTAAGACTATGATGCATAATGTCAAAAAAGCCTGGTATTATGCAGGAGTAACTGATGATGTGGAATCTATTCATTTTTATTAAGATGTCTTTGGTTCACTGGTTAACAAAAATGGTGACAACAGAAATAATAAGTTACAAAAGTAAGAATTCAGGATTTCTAGAGTGATGCAACATAGAAAATCATAATTGTGCTGTCTCATGATTCTACTCATAAAATAGTTTGTCCATAGAAGAAACAGCTGACAAAGAAATAAGAATAAAACCTCCAGAGAAGAGAAGAGAAATAAGGTGAGCATGAAGATTAAATGTTAAAGTAGTGCAGATTGTCACAGATCCCCTCTGGACCCCGTCCAATAGTCTGAAGAACCTTTACCGTGGATACCTCAGAGATCATACTAAATAAAAAGTAGTTTCACTTATTCTGTATTTTGACAATAGTCAGTTATAACTGATTGAAGCCAAAAGTGGAAAGTATTGGTAAAGTACAAACTTATAAACAATAGTACTATATACAATAACATATTGTAGTCACAAAAATAATTGAAACTGCAGATGACAGAAATATAACTGAAGTAAGAGAACATTATAGAAATGGATATTAAAATAGATTTTTATCTCCTTGACAGGAGTAGGAAGAATATTTTTAGAAATTTATCCCCTGGAAAAAAAATGTTTCACCCTTGTGAAATAACACACTTTAAAACATCTGCAGCAAGAAAACCATCTTCAAAAATAGCTTATGAAGCAGAAGTATGCAGAGCAGCTTCTAGGAAATACCACCAGTTAGGCTACCAAGAATCATCAAGAAACAGGCAGAAATTTCTTTGAGCCTTGCAATGAACTCTGTAATTTTCTTGATCAGGGATCTTTTAATTTCCCTTGTCTTTCCTCCCAATGCATACACTAGAAAACCATCCTTTGACAATGGTATTTACTGTCTAATTGAAGCAAATGCTATTTACTGATTCATGTCATTGTTTATGCCATTTCAAATTAAGGAATTTCTAGACCTATTCATTTATGCCAATCATCGATAATAGTGATCCAAGCAGAATTAATCTATCACTGTTAAAATCAAACTAGTGGTCTGTGATGGCTGAATGCTATGGAGCTATTAAAAATATTCCAAAATAAATTTAGAATAATATTTTTTCATTTTGCCAGAACAGAAGGCAAAATAACTTAATGGCAATGAATGGTGTCTTCTTAAAACTACCACAGGTTACAATGTGATCATAAAATCATAGAATCACAGAATCATTTAGGTTGGAAAAGACCTCTAAGATCACTGAGTCCAACCGTTAACCTAGCACTGCCAAGTCCACCACTAAACCATGTCCCTCCAGGTGACTGGCTCCATAACTTTCCCCAGCACCAAGGTCAGACTGACAGCCCTGTAGCTCCCTGGATTGTCCTTCCAGCCTTTCTTGTAGATGGGTGTCCACATTCGCTAACCTCCAGTCAACTGGGACCTCCCCAGTTAGCCAGGACTGCTGGTAAATGATGGAAAGTGGCTTGGGGAGCACTCCTGCCAGCTCCCTCAGTACCCTCGGGTGGATCTCATCTGGCCCCACAGACTTGTGTGTGTCTAATGGTGTAGCAGGTCACTGAACATTTCCCCTTGGATTATGGGGGTTCATTCTGCTCCCCGTCCCTGTCTTCCAGCTCAGGCAGTTGGGTACCCTGAGAGCAACTGGTCTTACTATTAAAGACTGAGGCAAGGAAGGCATCGAGTACCTCAGCCTTTTCCTCATCCTTTGTAACTATGTTTCCCCCCGCATCCAAAAAAGGATGGGGATTCTCCTTAGCCCTCCTTTTGTTGCTAATGTATTTATAGAAACATTTTTATTGTCTTTTACAGCAGTAGCCAGATTAATTTCTAGTTGGGCTTTTGCCCTTCTAATTTTCTCCATGCATAACCTCACGACACCCCTGTTGTCCTCGTGAGTTGCCAGCCCCTTCTTCCAAAGGTCATAAACTCTCCTTTTTTTCCCTGAGTTCCAGCCAAAACTCTGTTCAGCCAGGCTGGTCTTCTTCCCTGTTGGCTCGTCTTTCAGCACATGGGGACAGCCGAGTCCTGCGCTTTTCAGATTTCCTTCTTGAAGAACGTCCGGCCTTCCTGGACCCTCTGCCCTTCAGGACCGCCTCCCAGGGGACTCTGTCAACCAGGCTCCTAAACAGGCCAAAGTCTGCCCTCCAGAAGTCCAAGGTGGCAGTTCTGCTCACCCCCCCTCCTTACTTCTCTGAGAATCAAAACCTCTATCATTTCATCATTGCTGTGTCCAACCATCACCTCACCCGAGTCCTTCTCTGTTCACAAACAGCTCCAGCGGGACTCCTTCCCTAGTTGGCTCGCTCACCAGCTGGGTCAGCAAGTTCTCTTCCACACACTCCAGGAGCCTCCTGGGCTGTTTCCTCTCTGCTGTGTTGTATTTCCAGCAGACATCTGGTAAGCTGAAGTCCCCCATGAGAACAAGGGCTAGCGATCGTGAGACTTCTCCCAGCTGCTTATAGAATATTTCATCTGCCTCTTCATCCTGGTTGGGTGGTCTATAACAGACTCCCACCATGATATCTGCCTTGTTGGTCTTTCCCCTGATTCTTACCCATAAACGCTCAACACTTTCATCACCATCATCAAGCTCTAGACAGTCAAAACCCTCCCTAACACTCCGGGCTACCCCACCGCCTCTCCTTCCCTGCCTGTCCCTTCCGAAGAGTTTATAGCCATCCATTGCAGCGCTCCGGTTATGTGAGACATCCCACCATGTTTCTGTGATGGCAACTATATCACAGTTTTCCAGCTGCACAACGGTTTCCAGCTCCTCCTGTTTGTTGCCCATCTGCGTGCATTGGTGCAGATGCACTTCAGTTGGGCTATTGATCCCACCACCTTTTTGGGGGGAGAAGCTCTAATCGCTACGTGACCGTTCTCACATGCTTCCATGGTTTCTAACATATCAAAAACCTTTGTGTCTTTGCTGCTGCATGGATCTCCATCCTCTACCTCCACTGAGATGGCAGATTGAAGGACCTTGCTAGCACACTGTCCCTCAAACATTGTAGTGTAGATGTAGCAAGTGTAATTGTAGTTGTGTATATTATAATAAGCATTTTTTTCAATGTAAGGGAAAATTTATGTCCATTGGACACTAGTTATAGAATTAGTTTGACTCAGTGTTTGACATATTTTATATGAGTTCTAGTGTCGTAGGCTGAATTAGATTAGGGATAAGTCTGGTCCTTTATTTGAACCATATCACCTCATAGGAGCCTCAGCAGCTGTGTAAACTGAATTACATGATGCAATCTGGGAATTAAGGCAGAGTAATTACCTTGAACACTGGTAGCAGGCATCCCAAAATACAGATTAAAGTTGTCATTTTCCACTTTGTCTCCAAAACTGTTTACCAGTATAATCAGTTGTAGGTAATTAAATCTGCTAATCTGTGAAGGATACTTTGAAAGTAATCTAAATAAAAAAAGGTGGGTTTAATATGTAAATTGTTTACTTTTAGTTTCACATCTAGCTGCCTTTTAATGAAGCCCTTCTACTTGAGGGAGCATATTAGATGCAGGATACTTTCTGGTGAAACAGAGTATATGTGTCATAATGGAGAAGAGCTTGAATGATCGCATATCCACCAGTGGTCTGGTTAGTCTCCACTCACACAACTCTCTCAGCTTCTCATTACTAGTTTTTTAAATAGCAGAAAAATGACCTGTCAATCAGCCATGAAGGAAAGGCATTAAACACTAAAGGAAGGGTTTGGGGTTTTTTCTTCTTTCTGGCTAAATTTCTGATATGAAAAGATTTTGCTAGCAATGTCAAGTCTCTAAAAACATAGTGTTCTCTCTGTTGCCCAGATGCAAAGGTGTTATGTAAAACCTTAATGTTCTGATGTGCAGCCTTTTCATTATGAAATATAAGGCACCAGATTAAATTATATGGTCATGAGGGAATTCTCGCTTCTTGAAGGCTAGAGATAATTCAAAACAAGCAATGGAATAATATAGCACTATTCCCCAGTTATTTTAGCAACAGCAGAGTACCCTTGTGGGGTATTCATCATGATTTTGGAAGCTCTTTCGTAGGTGGACAGTTCTCATATGAATATTTACATATGGAAGGGAGCCAAATGCCAAGTTCCACCTGCTCCAAAACACAGTCAGAACAGCAGATTTAGCATAAACGGTACTAGAACTTTGGCATCAAAAATGCTGGACATCAAAAGTACTAAGTCCATTTGTCAATAATATTTTTCCATAGAGAATGAGAATATTTCCTGTTCTAATTTACAAACTCACTAAAAACATGCTTCAATATCAAAAGTGGGTAACAGAAAATCTAAGTATGTTTAATGAATATTCACTGAGTATTCCACTGAGACATCATATTGGAAAATCTCTGACACGGAGCATGCAGGCTTTTGGGTCTTCTCCTCCCCTGCCATTCCCTCTTCTTTTCCCTACATTTATTGTTATGAGTTACAAATTTAACAAAATTAACAGTAACAATGTAAATGTTTGAAAGATAATTACACAACATTCTGTATTATACTGATTTGAATCCTTTGTTTCAATTGTCATGCTACTGCTGGTGAACTGCTATGCAAAACCACACAAAGTTTCTATATTCTTTATAGAGCAGATAAAGAGCTTATCTATGTGGAATCTCTCAGGTATATTTGATCTACAAATTCATGTCTTTCCAACCCTTCTACTAGCTCCCTTCAGTCATTTTCTCAGAATTATTCTTCAAATTCTTAGTCTCCCAGTCAGTAACTACTTGCCTCTTAGCAGTTAGCTTTTCCATTATGACAGACTGCACTTTGACCATGGAAATTCAGTATTTCAGAGCTTTGTCATTTATGACACCAAACCCATTCAAATTCAGATTGTGAGTTTCTCAAAAAAGAATCTCTGGATTATTAAGTCGTCAGATACTGTCACAATGACTCTATTTGGGTTATGTGGCAAGGGAAGGGGAGGCTCCGGGTGTGGCCTCTGGGAGGAAGGACCAGGAGCTGCCCCATGTTGGAGAGAGTCCCTTTCAGCTGGCTCCAAAATGGACCCACTGCTGCCCAAAGCTGAGCCCTTCAGTGATGCTGGTGGCACCTCTGTCTTTCTATCAACCCACGAGCTTCTCCATCTTATTTTCTTCCCCTGTCCTGTCCCGATTCTCCCACCCATCCCACTGGGAGGGAGGGAGCGAGCAGTTGTGTGGTCCCTACCTACAGAGATACCACCTGAGAGAGCAGCTTGGTGGGCGTCTGCTGCCAGCCAAGGTTAAACCATCACAACAACTTACAAGAAAAAAGGTCAGATGTTGCTTTCTTTTCATACTTTTAAATATTACCTAGTAACTATGCTCAGACCATGATAAAAGTCTGGGGTAATTCCAGAAATTAAAAACAGACTGCAGGCGCAAAATGCCACACTGAAGTCACAGTTATGTGATAACTGACGTTATCCTGTAAGTCACCTGTTTCTTTGGGCTAAGAAAATATTTACTTGTGGAATTCTGTATTTTATCTATTTATTTTGGATATGCTTTATTGGTGTGTGGTTGTCAAGTGTTTTGTTTTATATTTTTTCACAGTCGCCTAGTACAGTAATGAAAGAAAGGATTTATGAAATTCTGCTGTGAAAATATCTAAGAATGCAGTTCTATTTTTAAGAATAACCTTAAATTTCCTAGGTCTTCCTGAAACATTCCTTGGAAATATGGTGTTTAACCTTAAAGCAGCTACAGAGAAAAAAAAAATCAAATGGTGAAAAATCTGTTGACACAGTAAAGAAAGAAAAGACACAGTTTCAGTCAGATGATGGCTGGCATCATCAGTGTTTAAAATTTACATTTGAATGATGATAATCTGAGGTCTGATATATATTCTAAGGGTCAATGTTACATGTTGACTTCTGGATATGTCAGTTCCTATTTGTTACCAATTGTGCAACTGCAATTCTACCTATTAGCTTTAAATTCCCATTTTAATTATTACCACAAATACTACAATACATCAAGACCCAGAATTCAGATCATCACTGAAAATGGTAAAATATTTCACCAAAAATTAGGAAAAAACACAGCTTTCTCCTGTTTAAAACCTAAGTTTTTGCAAACAGTGCAAAAAGAACAATTAGCTATGAATTATTTTTTTTTTGTCTGTGTATAAAGTAACATAAAGTTATATGAGAGGAAGAATCACATATATAGCAATAGAAGAAAGAGGTTTTGACCCAGAATTTGTACATTATAGGAAAAGTAAAAACAAAAATCAATTTTTCTCAAACAAGTATATTTGAAAGATAAAGCATGAAATACATTGTGCTGACACTATAATTTCCATATAACTTCACATTGACAGTATAATCTCCACTCACATCTCTAAAGAGCACAGATTTATAACCATCTAATAGGATAATTCCACATCAGGAAATTGTGGAGAACTAAAGTATCAAAATCTCAGAATAAGACAAATCATTTCAGACAAAACCTATTCCCCAGAAATACTTGGTTGTGACTCCTGTTTTGCTGGATTAGTCATATATCCTTGCAAGACTGAGAAGCAAATGCGAACTTTTCTAAGTTGCATGGACTTCTTGCTTTATATACCAGGTATCTGCATTTGCAATATTGCTCCCTTTAGCTGTCATTATACCAAAAATATTTTACGTATGCTACTTCAGAAGTGAGTCTCTGGCCCCTTTCATCCTCTTCTAAATTGTCTCATAATCAGTATGAGCATATTGAAGTGAGTACTGCATAGTTACAATGACAATCAGCATCCAGTGATAAATACTGATTAGGGAGCAACCTCAGAGTCACTCAAGCTCTGGCATTGTTCACTGCTAATTATAGTTTTATATTTATTTCTGTGTGCTTTTCTCTAGCTGTTATGTAAGTTTAACCTCATCGAGAATATTTCTTGAAAGAAATTATTTTAAAGAATATACTTAGGCTTTTCTAAGTGATTCTTAAGAAACTGATTTCCTCAGGAATAAATGAATTTCATTACTGAAGGAAATAATTGCTGTGTATATAAGTGATTAGTGCTTTGATATTTTCTTATATTAATGCAACTGTGCATTCTAGTTAAGTTACTGCTAAAACTGAAAAGTTTACTGATATATATATTTGCTGGATCAGAGCTGCATGGCATGAAGATATCTGGAGATATAAAATTCTGTGCAAAAATCACATCAACATTAACTGACAAAATGCTTTTTCCCTTCTCAGAGGCTGCAGTGTGGTGCGCTGCAGTATGCTACAGCACTGAGGACCAAATTGACATTGCCAGCAGATCTTAGACAGCATTAAGGGAATTTTTTGACAGGAGAAAATGGTAACGAGTACTGTTGACTTCAGCAACAGGCTTGAACTGGCATCAAAAGGAAATCCTCTGTGATTGTAAACTACTGTAAAATGACTAGGCGTTCTGACAGAGGTGAAGGGTAATAAGACACGGACTCAACTGTAATTATTTTTTTTTTAGAAGTAATTGTATTTTTTTAAAATTTTATTCTGCTCTCCTCATGTTTTGTCAATTGGGAATTTACTGACCCTGCCACTGAGAAATGATCTCATTTAATATAGCATCAACTGATGCTGAGCCTTTAAAGAAGGAGCAATGAGGATACAAGAAAGGGAGAATAAGCTACAACGGTTTATCATTGTTTTGTCTTATAGCTGCTTCCATTCCCACACCTAGCACTCTTTTACTAAGATGAATCCTGATCTTGTAACATCTTTCTTACAAGCCAAATCCTTATTTACTGAAGTTCCTTTTATTTTTTTTACACTATTCCATGCAATTTCAAGGTAAGAAAGAAAACTTTTTTTTTCTTTTCTGGGAAGAGGCATGGTATTTTTAAATATCAACTTACTAAGTTTACTTTTACTTTTTCTACTCTTATAGAATTGGGAATTATTCAACCCTGATATTCAATATTGTTGCCCGTACCCTATCATCTGCTACTTGTTGGTACTGACAAGTCATGCACATAATACCTTATTTTTAACTTTACAGACACTCCAAGTAACAGATTGGAGAATCACAAAGGATCATGACCCCTTAATGTCATCAAACAACAGGAGGAGAAATTCTATGAGAAAGAAAACTTCTCAAATATGAGGTCTACAACAATTGGCAAATTAAGAGACAGAAATAACCGTAAAATTTAAAAGTAAATTAAGTAATATTCATAATGCACTTTTAAAGGGTGACTAAGCTTCTTTTTATAAATATTTTAAATTAGACATTTCAACTAATTTAGTCTGTTCTCCTTTAGCTGCCCCACACACTGCCTAGAACAAATCTCTGGAAATACAACTGAAGTAGACGCTTGTTCCATGTAAATGGAAAATGCAATCCTTCTGTTGCCCCACCTGACACACAAATGTTACATTTATCTGTCACAAAAACATACTATGTTGAAAAAAAGTTATACTATAATTTTTATTTCCACCAACTTATACAGTTATGTTTCCTCAAAAATTGTAAATTCATAAGAGGAAAGAGCAAAACAACAGAAAACCAAAGATGAAGCAATAGCTATCTATTTACAATTACACCAGCTAAGCCATGCAAGGTGCATCTGCTGATAGGTAAGAAATCAACTGATTTCTTTAAATACTGTTTTAGGAAAAAACCTCAGGTATAAATAAACTAAGTGTGGTGCTCCTGCATTCAAGGAGTGGAAATTGTCAAAGTGCTAGTCAAAATGTAAGAGATAGGGACAACCATGTCATCATGGTTCAACCACCCCAACATCTGCTGGAAAAGTAGCACAGCGAGCTGTAAACAATCCAGGAGCCTCCAGGAATGCATTGAGGATAACTTCTTAAGGCAGGTAATAGCCCTACCAGAGGGGATGCGATGCTGGACCTGATGGTCACCGACACAAGTGAACTAATCGGTGATGTCAAGATTGGAGGCAGTCTGGGCTGCAGTGATCATGCAGTCCTGAGGGATACGGGACAGGCAAAGAGTAAAGTCAGGACCCTGAATTTTAGGAAAGCAAACTTCCAGCTGTTCAAGGAGCTAGTCAATAGGACCCCCCTGGGAAACTGCCCTCAGGGACAAGGGAGCAGAACAGAGCTGGCAGATCTTTAAGGACGCTTTCCATAGGGTGCAAGAGCTCTCGATCTCCAGGCGTACGAAATCAGGAAAGGAAGGCAAGAGGCCAGCGTGGGTGAGTTGAGACCTGCTGGACAAACTGAAGGGCAGGAAGGAAATGCCCAGGCAGTAGCAGCAGGGACAAGTGTCCTGGGAAGAGTATAGACACGCCGCCCAGTTGCGTAGGGATGGGGTCAGAAAGGCCAAGGCGTGGATGGAGCTGAACTTGGAGAGGGATGCAAAGAATAGTAAGAAGGGCTTCTCTAGGTATGTCAGCCAGAAAAGGAAGGTCAAAGAAAGGGTACCCCCCTCAGTGAATATGACCGGCAAACTGGTAACAACGGACAAGGAGAAGGCTGAGGTACTCAACAACTTTTTTGCCTCAGTCTTCACTGGCAATCTCTCTTCCCACGCCTCTTGAGTGGGTGGAACACAAGACCAGGATTGGGGGAGCAAAGTCACTGTAAGACAAGATCAGGTTAGTGGTCACCTGAGGAACCTGAACATACATCAGTCTATGGGACCTGACGAGATGCATCCCAGAGTCCTGAGGGAATTGGCTGATGTACTTGCCAAGCTACTCTCCATGATATTTGAAGAGTCATGGCAGTCAGGTGAAGTCCCTGGTGACTGGAAAAAGGGAAACATTGCACCTTTTGTTAAAAAGGGTAGAAAGGAGGGGCAACCCCCTGTATCAATACAGGCTGGGGGGATGAAGGGATTGACTGCAGAGAAGGACTTGGGTGTACTGGTGGATGAAAAGCTGGACATGAGCCGACAATGTGCACCTGAAGCCCAGAAGACCAACCATATCCTGGGCTGCATAACAAGAAACACGGCCAGCAGATCGAGGGAGGTCATTCTGCTCCTCTGCTCTTGTGCAACCCCACCTGCAGTACTGCATCCAGCTCTGGGGTCCTCAGTACAAGAAAGACATGGACCTGTTGGAGCATGTCCAGAGAAGGGCCACAAAAATGATCAGAGGAATGGAACACCTCTCCCATGAAGAAAGATTGAGAGAGTTGGGGTTGTTCAGCCTGGAGAAGGCTCTGGGGAGACCTTATAGCAGCCTGCCAGTACCTAGAGGGGGCTTATAAGAAAGGTGAGGACAGACTTTTTAGTAAGAACTGTTACAACAGGATGAGGGGCAATTGTCTTAAACCAGAAGAGGGTAGATTTAGACTGGATATAAGGAAGAAATTTTTTATGATGACAGTGGTGGAACATTTGAACAGATTTCCCAGAGAGGTGGTTGATGCCCCATCCCTGGAAACATTCCAGGTGAGGCTGGATGAGGCTCTGAGCAACCTGATCGAGTTGAAGATGTCCCTGCTTATTGCAAAGGTGTTGGACTAGATGACCTTTAACAGTCCCTTCCAACCCAAATCATTCCATTTCTATGAATCTGTGTCTTGCTATGACTGACTACTGGAAAGGATTAACACTGACACTGTTTAATAATTCTCTATATCTATTCCTCCTACCCCATATGTTTTTCTACTAGTGTGTGTCTTCTTGTAAAGAAGATAGAAATTTGAGAGAGGAGGAAGAATGCATCAATACTGTACTCCTCCTGATGAAGAAAACAGCTTGAAACTTGCCATAAGCCCCCTTAACCCCCATTGTGCTTGAGGAAGGCTGCAATTGTCAACCTTGGGACCAAGAAGGACATTGGAATGGGGAGCATGACACTAGAAGAAAGGGGAATAAGTATGAAAGGTTAACATTTCAAACATTTTATTATTGAAGGGTTTTTGTATTATTTAGACGATTAGGACTACTTGACTGTGAAAACTAATCAGATTAACCATAAATTCCTGGTCTCACAAGTATAATATGCTGGGGTTTGGTCATCTAAATATCTGAACCCTGAATATATTAACTGTATAGAATGCTTTCCAAGTACCTTGTATTTATACTATAGCTCATTTTCTTTATGAAAGAAGCAGCAAATGTTCATTTTCCCATTTTATGCAGAGAAAAATATGATACAGTGAAGTTATATCAAGTAGACACTGAGACAAAAGTCTCAAGCACCCTGTAAGGCTCCACTACTGTATATTGTAAACCTTTTCTTTTAAGTGTACAGGCATAGTTAGCTTATCAAAGAAATCCCCTGATTAAGCTTAAAAAAAAGAAACAAGAGCTTTACAATTCCCCCACTTTGGCAGGGTCTGGAAAAGTCTTAAAACTTGCACTATATACTGGCTTAAGGAATATATTTCCTGGAATATTTCTTAAGTCTTCAGAAACTGTCAAGACAACAGAAACGTTATTAAATGCAATCTTCCTTGTTTAGTTTTTCTGTGATGTCATGAGGAGCTGTGGAGGTGAGCAAGAAAATTCAGCAGCATTGTCATTATACAGAATAGTAATATCCTGTGTGCAGTGGACTTGTTCTTTTAGAAGACCCCTTTGCAGTTGGAATGTGCTGCTTCACTTTCTCATATGAGTGATTAGGTATCAGTCAGCTGGAAACTCAAAGGCAAGCCATAAAATTTCCTTAGGCTATTATTTGACATTTTTTTGTATCTTACGTACGGAAAAGGGAAACATTGATTCTTTTTTGCAGGTTTAAAATGAATTCTCATGTATCTAAACCTGCTTGTCTTTCTTCATTCTTTAAAAATATCGCTCTGTGTTGGTTGTTTGGGGGTATGGAGGGCAGGCAAATGTGTTCGTATTAGTGTATGAGCTAACAAAAAGCCCCGTAAGTCCTAGGTCTGAGTCCACTGCCTTGCACCTTGTTTTTTTTAAACATCAGTGAATAAGATCAAGTTGGGTTTAAAATGCCTTGGGGATTTACAATGCAACTACATGAATACCTTCCCTAATGAAAAAACAGGTTATAAGAAATTCCCTCAGTCCTTTCTCCCTGCTTGCTTTCCTCATGTTGCTGTTCACTGCTGCCTCCACTGTGGTACAGAGTAAAAGGGTAAGAAATTCCTAGAATGGCTTTGTTATTAGATGGAAACGACATTCTCCCTTGACGTCTGACTCAATAAGGAGGGACAGGAGCAGCAAATCACATCCACTTTGAAGATACATGTCGTGGTTTAACCCCAGCCAGCAACTAAGCACCACGCAGCCGCTCACTCACTACCCCCCCACCCAGTGGGATGGGGGAGAAAATCGGAAAAAGAAGTAAAACTCGTGGGTTGAGATAAGAACGGTTTAATAGAGCAGAAAGAAGAAACTAATAATGATAATGATAACACTAATAAAATGACAACAGTAGTAATAAAAGGATTGGAAAGTACAAATGATGCGCAGGGCAATTGCTCACCACCCGCCGACCGACACCCCGCCAGTCCCCCAGCGGCGATTCCCTGCCTCCACTCCCGCCAGTTTCTATACTGGGCATCACGTCACATGGTGTGGAATACCCCATTAGCCAGTTTGGGTCAGCTGCCCTGGCTGTGTCCCCTCCCAACTCCTTGTGCCCCTCCAGCCTTCTCGCTGGCTGGGCATGAGAAGCGGAAAAATCCTTGACTGTAGACTAAACACTACTGAGCAACAACTGAAAACATCAGTTATCAACCTTCTTTGCATACTGAACCCAAAACACAGCACTGTACCAGCTACTAGGAAGACAATTAACTCTATCCCAGCTGAAACCAGGACAATATGAAATATTCTATTTGTCTTGTACTGTCCTAATGAGATCCCACCCCCATAGCGTGCTGCCCGTCTGGCACACGTAAGGGGAAGGTGTATTTTTAGTAGACTTTAGAGGGTGAAGCTGTCCCAGCAATAGCCAGACTTCACTGTAGGATTATATTCAGGTAAGTTAATTTCTGAAAACAAAATATGAATAGAACTTACGTTTTATCACTTTTACAAAGACGGATATTGCCTTTGACACCAGTATCTGAAGAAACTGCGGTCAGACAAGTTCCTGCTGCTGTTGGTAAGATTCTGCCTTGTCACGAGTGTGTATCTGCAATGAGTCGTTGATGGATCGGAGCTTTTACTTGTGGCAAGTGGAAAATGTGTTATGGATAATTCTCATTCTACTTTTTTATTGCAAAGCTACATCACTGCTTACACATAAAAATGTTCTCCTCTTAATCACTCTATTTGAGAGCCCTTGAAATGTAATGGTGATGACTCCTAGCTAGCAAGCTAGCAAACTAGATAGATGTTAATGCAAAGTGAGTCATTACAATTTAGGTATGACCTACTGCCTAACACATTCAAATAATTTGAAAGAGTGATATAGGCATGATATACAAATCATATTATGTCTCTAACCAGTTTGAAATAGTGCACTCTATTTTCTCAATCATATTAAGGCAAAGCATAGTCTGGCAATCCATCTCGCTGACCTTTCTCTTCTTTTGTGGATCAGGCATATGAATTCTTGTAGCTTGCAGAATTAAGCGTTTCATCAACACACACACATACTTCTCTCTTATTCAGCAGTGAATACCCACCAGTAAAAAAAAAATGTGAAGTTACCCATTGAACTTCTTTAGACAAAAGTTATCAATTAGTACCATCACATTTTTCTAATACTTTATACTTCCAGAAATGAGAGTGAATTTTATGTCAAATGATCAGATGATAGTGTAATAATACAGGAGCATCATACCACATCACCCTGTCCATATGACTGCTGGAAAATGTATTGACTTGATCAAATCCAGAAAATATCTAAAAAAGACACACTGTTGGCAGTCTAGTGAAATATACACAGTAATATCAATATAAAACAGCAGGATCAGAACAGAATAGTGATTCTCAATCATACATTGCTATGTAAATTGCATTTCTTGCTGTGTAACACCCTCTATAAATCTCTAAATTAAAAAAAAAAGAAGGAAAATGGGAGAAAATATGTCTTCTCGCTGCATTTTTTTTTTAAATAACAAGTTCTATTTGACTTTTCATGTGCCTCTTAATGTGATAGGAAAAAAAGGCAAGCTAATTTACAGTATCACTGCTGATGACTTTAAAAGATCATTTAGCATACTTCCTCATTGTTCTTTACATTAATATCTTGTGACTTCCTTTTACTGACATCCACACAGTTACCTACTGATTAATAAAAGTCTCCCAAAAGAATTGTTGAAGACCTGATTGAAGGAATGAGTCAAACTTTTATATTGGTAGGAACTTTACAAAAGAATATGTGGATAAAAGCAAAACCCTAGGTTTAACTGGAAAAATCAGGCTTTATTACTAACATATATTACGATATATTTTCCTTTAATTGCCTAGTAATTGAGAAAAAAAAAGTAGAAAACATTGTAGAATTTCTGTTAAAGATGTTTATATTTGTTTTTGTTATGCAGGGACTATAACTGAAATAAGAACAGGCATGAGCAATTTACAAAATTTTAACTTGCTCAGAAAGAGTTCATGTCACTTTGATGCATCGAGCATATAAATATTCATAAAATCAATCATTTCTTAGTGTGTCTAGAAATTAGCTTTGTATTGATTATGCCTAGTTATCTGTTGTGTTTGTGACAACATGAAAATGGGCACAAGCTTCTTTCATTGATTTACTGTCCAATAAATAATTACTATTCATTATTTATTGATTATAAACTTCCATAATCATTTTACTTCCTTCCTTTTTATGCTATCAGTGTCAGTTCTAAAGCTAGAACAATCTACTTGATCAAATTTTAAAACCGGTTATGCACAGAGGAGAAACGGCATTCAGCAGAGCCCTTTAAATTCATGTGGGAATACAAGGTTTGTATCCCTCAACTCATTTACACCATTTTAGCACACTACATTTAGGAGGATAACGGAATAATAATCCAGGATAAGGTGTCCACAGTTTACATTATGATAACTGAAACAATGGAAATCATATAGTCTTTTTTTCTGAAGGTGCTACAGGCAGGAGTTTTGTAGGGAGAAAAAAAGTAAAAAAAAAAAAAAATAAAAAAGTATTACAGTAGAATTTCAGAAAGAATATGCTCGAGCGATACCCAACATACAAACCAAAAAAGTATACACTGTAACAGAGACAAATCTGTCATTCTGTCTTCCTCCAGCTCGGGTTTCCTGTATAACCAATTATTTCTCATTTAGGACTTGCAAGGACTGTGACTCTTGTGGTCTTGCCCAATGAAATAAAAGCCACCCACTACTGATGTGTCTGCAGATGCAGTAACTGAGGAAATAGCTCACTATTTCCTCCCTGTTTCCTCAGAAGGGAGATGAGGTATAATAATGTCTGCAGCATCAAGAAACATGATAACTTACACAAACATCTTGGAATAAGGATGCAAGGCAGCCAGAGACAACTAAAGCTGTACCCAGAGACGCAAATCACACAGAGGAAAGCTTTGAGGCAGAGTTTTCTGTGTCAGAAACTTACCCAAAAGCTGTCTGAAGGGTAAGAGCAAGGTCAAGCTTTCTTCTTTCAATGAGCAGAATTTTAGAGGAAGGAACATGTGTATTTCTACCAGAAAAAGAGCGGTAAAAGTGGAATGCTCATAAGAATTCAAAGAGGTTGGATTCACTCACAGTGAAAAAAACCATCGAAACCACTTTTCCATTTTCTGTTTGAATTTTCCAACCATAAGTTTAGTGTACGAAAGCTGGCAACACCATTACTGACTGTGTCTTGTACAGAAAGTGACTGTTACTGCTGTGTTTTGCATTTACCCATTTATCTCAGTTCTGCCTTAGGCCATTCAGATTCAAGGGAGTTTTAGACACCTTTTGTCTTCGCATCCAGATCACAGGAGTGCTGAGGTGAAAGCTAAGCACCCTGGTCTCCACAAAGGAGTTGTTTCACAGATGATTAGGTGTTTATATTTCTGTGCCAGGAAAATATAAACACTTGCATCCAAATTTTGATGTTAGCTAAATTCGTGCTTAGAGAGTTAGATCATTTTGATAACCTTTTAGTATGTCTGATTTGTACCCAACTGTTCTTTCAGTTATTATTTAGTAGGTTTCTGGGTCTTCCCTGAGACAACTGTGTTTAAAGCCCTTAAGGTCTCACTGTCAAAAAAGGAGTTCAGTTGAAATCTGCACTGAATCCGCAAGATCATACATTCTCTCCTGGCTCATAAATGTTTAGTCAACCACATGATTATTGCTGTTATTCTCATCAAATTAGATACATTTTTGTGTGCGTGAAGATTTTTTTTTTTATGTACTTTTCCAGAATTAGAAAAAGTGCACATAATGAAAGATTGTTTAATCTGAATGACTGTCCTGGTTTCAGGTGGGACAGAGTTAACTGTCTGCCTAGCAGCTGGCACAGTGCTGTGTTTTGAGTTCAGGATGCGAAGAATGTTGATAACACTGATTTTTTTCAGTTGTTGCTGAGTAGTGTTTAGTCCCTTTGTTCTAGGCATAGGTATTCATAACCATGAAGCCCATTGTGAAATTTAGGGTTCTTTCCGACACTGATTTGAAAATTCATTCTTCCCCAAATACATGGCAGTAGATGTCAACTATATGGGTGTGCAATGCATGGAGGATATGCAGACTCTGTTCCATTTTGGAATTTTGTCATAACAAATTAGTCCTATAGACTATGTAGAGTCCTATATAGAGTCAGTATATCTGTAAATTAACAACTAAAGGTACGACTGTGAATAGGTATTTCATGCCATATAGCCAAAGAAAGACTACATAGCCTAGTTCTTAGGCCCGGTGCAGGTCTATTTTATTTTTCGGTGCTGCTGAACTATGTCCTTGCTATATATGCTACAGCGTGAATGCTACTCCTCCAGCCAAGAGGTACGTACACCTCTAGTACTTGAGCATGCAGACGGCTGAAGTCGCTATGTATCTGGGTCACCTCAGCAAGGCAACAAACTGGCCACTCAGATGCGGAGCAAATGAGCAAGGGTGCAGAGGGGATGATCAGTGGCCTAGGGTCCTGGAGTTAAGTGAGTCAACTTGACAGCATAGATGCACCCAAGAGTGTTTATTCTCCTTTTGTTTGCATGTATCACTTTCTCACCAATATCTGAGTCAGGTGCCTGATGCATATCAATGCTATACATATTTTTTGACCAAAAATAATGAGCAAATTTTGACTGAGAAGGAAACAACTTTTTTAAAGATCCCCACCCCCCCAGTTGGCTGTCATACACAAAATAAATTTTACACCTGAGAGGAAATAATTTTTCAAAAGACGTAATTGATTTACTTATTTGGGAAAAAAAAAAAAAAAAAAGTAATTCAAATTCTATTGTATTTACTGTGAACTGCTTTAAACACTGCCTCCATAAGTACTGAGTGGAATTATGCACTGGCCTAAAAAGAGAACTTTCCTCCAGGGCAATTCTGAGCCTACAGTATCTTTGTGTCTTTTGAGTGCTAGTCTGGATCACATTTCTCCTAGCTGTCAAAGCTCATGGAAACTGTAGTGTCATTTATCAACACCATACTGTAGATAAATTTGGACCCATTCCCTGACTTTGTTATTTTAATTCTGAACTCAGATTGCACAAATAAAAGGTAAGTGAACAGAGAAGCAATCTGAACTACTCAGTGAATAGATATATATTTTTTATGTCCAAAGTACTTTTCTAGTTTTGTGGTTATAGCACACATATTAAAAAAGTCTGATTAAATCTCAAAGAAGCACATGAATTAAAGCTGTTCACTGGAATTTGCTTTGAGTAATCACCCCACAGTTCAGTAACAATGAAGAATTCCCATAGCAACCCCTACTGCCATATGGCACCAAAATCTACTCTCATACCTTAAGGACAAAATCTTACCAGACAGAAAAACAATGTTTAAAAATAACACTTTTGTAATTCTAAATTTTATCCTAGGGACAGTCTGGAAAAAGAAATGACCTTGCAAAGGAAAAGAGATATTTTCATACTACATTTTTCATAACTTTCCCCATAGACTTTGGTTAAGAGAATAATCTCAGCATAGATTCCTGCATTTTTATATTACCCCCTCTTCAGCTGATGATAAATTCTGAAAGTCATGGTAAAAAGCACAACACTTACTATAATGCAAAGGAATGTATGCTGAAATGTTAAATCTGTCCTAGCCATGGGCTAACTCATGACATCCATTTTAAGCAAAATTCCCCATTGGAAAAATAAGGGGGAAAAGAGGAAAATTTACATAAAACATGATAATATGAAATGGCTGTATTTATTCAAGAGTAGCTGCATCCTAGGTATGGACTCACAGTGTGGCAGATTCAGTAACCTATTAAGTCTGCTTGACAGAACTGTAATGGCAAAAACCAAATTTCAAGATGACAATCACATATCATCATAGAATCATACAATTTGAGTTGCAAGGGACCTCAGAAATTTGGTAGTCAAGCCTCCAGCTCAAAGCAGGGTCAGCTCTGAGATCACGTCATGTAAGGGAGTCTCTGAGCAGCGTAAGACCAGAGTAGTAGTTTGCATGGAGCTGTGTACTTTGTCCTACCCTCAAGATTAAGCCAAAGAAAACTAGCCAAGAGGCATCTACATCTGCCTGATAGCCTGCTGCCAAAACAAACCAACGGAGGGCAGAGGCAGCCAGCACAAAGTAAAGTAGCTCCAAACTAGCAGCAACTGACAATATCCTGCTTTTCCTATTATTTTTATTACTATTGTAAGAAAACATGCAAATGAATTGCTTTCCTCAGGCCTTTCAGCTATTTGGAAAGTCTGCTGAACACATTACACTCAATTTTATACACATACATGTGCATGTGTATGTGCATGTGTGCATATATGATTTTGCCTCCCATGTAATTCTTAAAAATAACTGATTTCCAGCCATGTGTAACAAATCATGTAACTCACAACCTAGCCCTTCCGAAGACTCTTATACAGTGTAATACACAACAATATATCTTCATCACTTCTTGCTTTTGAGAACTCCAGAGATAAATCTGGATGAAAGAATAAAAGAAAAATGGTACCAAACAATAAAAAATAATACATACCCACACGCCAAAGCTGTAGAATGTAAATTTAGTTGATCAAAGAGAAGACGTGATAATCTATAGCATAAATTGTATATATTGTTGATCTCCCTGGATTGATATATTATTCAGTTGCCTTTCCTTCACAAATTACATTCACAGCATACTGATTGCAACTTTTGAATCCACTGTTCTTCATCTGAAAGCCAAAATCACATTGGTTTGAGAAAATAGCTATTACACCCACTTTTTATTCTCAGTGCAGGGTACAAGTCATTGGACTTGTATGCTTTTAAATGTCTTTTAAATTGTGTTTCTTTCCTTGGCTACTTTACTGTAGCCCCTGGACACACAGTGAAGATGTGAGACCTTGAAACCTGCGTGCCCGTGCTTCTACAATAAAGACCTCTCAAACACTGTGCACAGCCTTGCCTTGAAACTTGTCTGTAAGGGTACTCTGTGTTTACAATTGAGCTCCTCAAAGGTACATAACAGTTGTGATATATAATACGTACAGGCTTAGCATGAGTCTAAAAGAAGCTACTTTTTACTTAGGAAATAGAATGAACTCACAATCATAAAGTAATAAACCGTGAGTTATTTTCTCTTCATCATTTTTATCATCAATGTGAAAAATGCTCTCTCCTGAGGTCATATTCCTCTGGCACATCCAGCACACTGCTCTTGCTTCCTAAAGCTTTCTGTCTCTGCTCTATGTTGACTCACAGCCAAACTGGTTTCGCTTTCTACAATAAATCTCATGGCTAAACTGGTCCTCTTTCCATAAACACATGCCATTTTAAATCCACTCTTCACTGCAAATCAGTACATTTCCTGTCAATGCTTGGTTTCATAGACTTCCAAATTTAAGATGTATTCATGGAGAGCTGATAAACAAGATCATTCTAGGACTGAGTGATTCTATCTTTATTTTCTAACTCTATATGCATTTAGAATTAACGAACAAATAATAGGTCTCAACAAAGTTGCTTAGCAAAAGATCAGTTTTATACAATTTGATGTTTTCCCAGAATATCATCAGAGTTCCAGTCATCCCCTACATGAGGGATCCTAGGTGAGAGCTCCTATCATCACCAACATCACCACGAATTTAGAAGTTCCAATTAGACAGATACTACAAAATCAGCACAGTCTGCCTCAAATGTTCAACTATCTGTAAAAGGATGTTCACAGACATTTGGAAGATCTCTACCTTACCCCCCCCCCCCTCCCCGCCCCCGCCATGGAAGTGACAGTATATAGAGCTGAATTTACAAGAGTTCTAATAGCTATCTAGTGTCAAAGGAAAAATAATACAGTAAATTATTGGAGTGAAGGAAAATATCAGAAAACAGATCTTGGGAAGTTTCCAGAATTACAGAACACCAGCAATAACAATATAGCCCTGAATTTCCTACTGTTGGGATGAACATTTCTGTTCAAATAAAGAACTTAATCAAAGCTAGTGTTATATCCACTGGCTATTTTCAATGGACCATTTTCAAAGATAAGAGCCTGGGGGTACATAAACCGTGAGCATTTTTGCAGGTAAGCGTAAAAGCTGTAGCTGTGGTTGTCTGACAGCAAAAACGGATGACAGCAGCAGTTATTGTTACAGTAACTTTAATCCCTGGGAGGCTTCAGTTCTATTAGGGAACTTTCGCCTTAAGTAAGACTCACCCTTGCTTAAAAGAAAGGTGAAAATTCTGTGCTATTTCATTCCTTACACTGAAGTATATATATTCCCCATGGAAGAAGGAATTATGCAGCTAATAGACTAATAGATCCTTAGAAAGGTTAGTCTTTCCTAAGAGGAGGACTTTGGATAGGACTCAAGCAATCAGGGGTTTGGCGAGTTGCCGCTGTAGTGCAAGATACCAGATTCGTAGAGTTCTGAACATGTGAGCAAGCTGGAAACTGGAAGGGTTCTAAGAGTTCAAGTCAAAAAGAAGTTCATACAGTTCCACTAAGTCTGAGTAAATACGTGAGGTGAACTCAACCTCTGATAAATAAAACAGTTGGGACCATACTATAGTACTGATTTGAGGGTGTACCTGAAAGTATGAGATTTAGAGCAAATTCATATTTTAGACTTCAAATATCTGGTATCAGTTTAATATCCAGTACCAGAAACTATCTCTATTTGAATCATTATGTTCCCTGTAAGACTATTCAGAGCTAACTCATTAAAGTGACATGTTTTGTGGGCTACTGGCAAACAGTTTTTGTGCCCGTAAATGCCTTCCATGACAGTGTCATTTAATCCTCTGCGTAGTTTTTCAGGATGGTAATTTTGCCCTAGTATGACTTGACAGTAAAAAGATCCTTTCATGATTATTTTTGCAATGTTATTTAAAAAGGGAATGAAAATGTACAAGACTAATACAGCAATTGTCTAAGCTGTCACTAGGTACAGGAGAAGAGAGAAAAGAAAATAAATGATAGGTTTTTAATATTTTCAGGGAAAGGTGTTGCTGTTGGATTTGAATAATAAAATCAACAATCTAGAATATGGGTTATTTACTATGATAACATAAAAATAATAAAGGAAAACCATGCCTTTGGCAGATTGTTGTTTAAGAGGAAAGACAAACTTGTCCAAACACTACTAAAGCATCAGAACAGTATTCTGCTGGTTGGTGTTTTCCCCAAAGAAGTCTTAAACCGCAAAGGGGTTCAAAATGGGACTGGAGTCATGCTACGGCAGCTCACGGATCATCACAAAAAACATACTGGTTTTATTAAGCAGACACATATATCTCAGCATGATTTTAACAGTTGAAACAAAGCATTCAAGGAAAGTTGATGCCTTAAGGACTGATAAGAGGTCCCTAAATGTTGGCATAATGACTAAAAAAGTACAAAATATTGTGAATCCTGTCTTTGGGAGGAATTGCCTGAAGTTTCATAAGCAAACCAATTATTTTTAAGTAAAATTAATAAAAACACATTCCAAGGAAAAAATAACCTCTGAACCGTGCTATTATTTTTGTCTCAAATGCAATTAACAACGATGACACCTAAAATTCCTACATAGCAAAAATTAAAAAATGAATCTGTGTATAACAACAAACATTTGTGAGTCAGTATTTCTTCCTTGATCTTTATAAGTATCTTTACAAGTATTCTTTTTTCTTTAGCAGCAAGTGACTAGAATGCAATTAATTCCCCCAAGAATACTCTTCTCAAAATGTCTATTGTTCTCAAGGCAGTGAGGTTACAAAAGCTGCCAGTCACTGTTACAAATGCCCTTTATCAAAATGGCCAAAATCTTCCATCACTGCTAACAGAAGTAAAAGAAACTGCCCCTACAGAAAAGAGGTGCTTCCTTAGTGATTAGGAGCTTCCCTGACACATCATGATGAAAAGAAAAATGAAAAATGAATAGGACTTAATTCTGAGACTTAAAAAGCAGCCTGTGTTAACAGTAATTGAAGATAAGGATCTACAGTTAGCTATTTGTTTCAAAACCCAAGAAGCATGGTTTGTGTCCATTCTTAGTATTCACTTTCTCATAAAGCCAAATCTATCTCTTCCTTTGAAATAATTCTACTTTATTCTATTTTAATGTTTATACCAAGTTGGGTTTTTTTTCTACAAAGAAGTCATTGAGCAGTATGACTAACATGTATCACACTGTCATTTTACCTTTATTTAGGGTCAATGTTTCTAAAATAAAGTGGGTACATTATATTGGGAATATTTTCCTGTAGTTTAGTTTATCTTTGTTTCAAAATATTGTGTTATGTAGACAGAGGCAGTTGCCTGAAGGACGCAGTGTTTTGTAATTACCCATCTCTAGTCAACACCTGTAAGATCTTTATTTGTCGACACCACTGTTACAGCCATTTTAGATCAATTTGTTGAGGCATCATTAGCTCCGCACAAAGAGACTGCAAGCAGAATATGGGGGACGCATAAGTCTAGACCCATTATTTAGTGGCCAATGCACATAAAAACCAGTATTTAGCAAACCATGAGGTTAAGCACTGGAGTGCCCACACTCTGGTACAGCACCCGGAGAGCCTTCACCAGCCGGGCAGCTGTCACGGCCCGCGGCGGCCAGGGCAGGAGGGCGGTGGGGGAGCGCGGCCTTGCGCGGGGCCGAACCGGGGCGCGAGGACGGACGCCCGGCGGTCAGCGGAAGGTTTCCCTCGGGGCAGAAGCAGCCTGAACTCGGGAGGTGTGACAGCCGGCGGCGGGGTTTCTCTCACGAACCGCCACGAAACCGCCTCCGCCACCCGCAGAGCACCGCGCTGCTGACCACAGCTATCTCCGGAGCTCCATGCCGGGAAGAACGCCGGGTGAGCCCTCGGTTCCGAGCGAGCTGGTCCCTGGGCGGGGGTCCCTTCCTTTCCCTTCCCTTCCTCTCCCTCTCCCTCTCCCTCTCCCTCTCCCTCTCCCTTCCCTTCCCTTCCCTTTCTGTCAAGATTTTATCTTTTCCTGTCTTGTTTTCTCTCTTGAATCCTTGATCTAGTAACGATCGCAGATCAGCAGTCCTATGGCTGTGGTTTTGACCTTATCTCTGTACAGACAATCTCACAGCTCTGTCTCGCAGTCAGAATCAAGGTTGCATCTCTGGGACTTATCAAAGCCGGATCCCTGTACAAGGGCAGCTAAACTCTTTGGGGGAGAAACTGCAGCAGGGGCCGCAGAGGGAGGGTTACAGCGTTTGGCTTTAGATGTTACAGCTCAAGAAGGATGTGAACAAATTCTAAAGAAACCAAAAAAAAAAGGACAAAAATGATCAGAAGTATATGATCTACAAGAAAAGATTGTAAGGTAGGGAAGGGAAGGAGGTGGGAGGGAAGACACTAGAGAAGAGAAAAAAGAGCACAAGGGACTTCTAATATGAAGACATCTTTATAAAGATGGAGACAGTGGTGTGAGAAGAATTAATGGGCTAAAATAACGGATAGGGGAATTTCAACAGATTTATAGAAAAACTTCCCACCACTACAAAGAGTTAAGCATTGCCCTGGGGACAATACTATCTATAGTCCAT
Source organism: Astur gentilis (assembly GCF_929443795.1). Lineage (NCBI taxonomy): Eukaryota > Metazoa > Chordata > Aves > Accipitriformes > Accipitridae > Astur > Astur gentilis. The sequence continues at coordinate 2,700,507 of NC_064894.1, read as the reverse complement.
AAAACATCTCAAAATGTGGTAGCTATGGTGTTCAACTCATCATCAGTGATAATCTCCTGTTTCTAGCATTTATGCAATAGATGAGGAGTAGATCCTAAGAAAAATCTGCCTCTTAAAAGATGTTGGTTATGTGCTTGTTGTAAAGATGTACATTGTGTTAGAAGAGCCAAGCTGTCGATCTTTAACATGGAACTTCTGGAGGTCTTTTAGATATCTTGGAACCACGCCACAATGTGTCATGATCATAATTTTATGGTAACTAGTATAGAAAGTACAAAACAGCTTTGATACGGTTTTGGTGGTCTGTACTTCTGTATTTAGTTGGAGTTTCCTAAACACTCCAGGCTTCTTGCCCAGGTATATCACATTTCTGTAACCTAGCCAAGAGATTGATGAAAATGTGAATAACCAAGGGCAGCTCATCATATGCCGGAATCTTCTAGCCAGCTGGAAATGCTAGGAAATACTTTTTACTGATACTACTACACAAACTTACTGTCAGTAAAGAAGTTAGGAGTACACATAAACTTTGATCAGAAATTTTATGTTACCCTTTGAGCACTAGAAACTACAGTTGGGCTGCAAATTCTTCAAGTTGTTTACCTGTGGAGAACAACTTGGGCATGCTGGTGGATGAAAAACTGGACATGAGCCAGAAATGTGCACTCGCAGCCCAGAAAGCAATCGCATCTTGGGCTGCATCCAAAGCAGCGTGACCAGCAGGTCGAGGGAGGGGATTCTGCCCCTCTGCGCCGCTCTGGTGAGACCCCACCTAGAGCACAACATCGAGCTCTGCGGTCCCCAGTACAAGAAGGACATGGACCTGTTGGAATGGGTCCAAAGGAGGGCTACAAAAGTTACCAGAGGGCTGGAACACCTCTCCTATGAACAAAGGTTACGAGAGGTGAGGTTGTTCAGCCTGGAGAAGAGAAGGCTCTGGGGACACCTTATGGTGGCCTTTCAGTGCTTAAAGGGAACGTAGATGGAGAGAGACTTTTTAGTAAGGCCTGAAATGACAGGACAAGAGACAACAATTTGAAACCGAAAGAGGGTAGGTTTAGATTGGACATAAGGGAGAATTTTTTTGCGATGAGGGTAGTGAGGCACTGGAACAGATTTGCCAGAGAAGCTGTGGCTGCCCCATCCCTGGCAGTGTTCAAGGCCAGGCTGGATGGGGCTTTGGGCAACCTGGTCTGGTGGAAGGTGGCCCTGCCCAGGGCAGGGGGGTTGAATTAGATGATCTTTAAAGGTCCCCTCCAACCTAAACTGTTCTATGATTCTGTGATTCTATGAATTTTACTATTGCTGAAGGCACAGGGTTCTTCTTCTTTCTGTTGTGTGGTCCTCCAGGATGGCTAGATATATTATGCTCCTTCAATAAGACACATTTTCGATGTTCAGTGCTGCTGTATACCCACAATGAAGTTCTGGAAAAGAAATGGATGCCTGTCCTCCTCTTTCAAAATTGAATCACCCGCATGTGCCATTGGTACAATTTCAGTTTACACTGGTACGAGATCAGGTTAGGTGTGTCAATCACTAAAAGCACAATTTCAAGACTGCATTTCATAAACTTCTTTGCTTGTGATCTTACTGTAAAATTTCAAACACTACTGCTTAAATTGTTATTTTTTTGCAGAATTTTTATATTCTACTATAAGCATTACAGTAGCATTAGGAATACATTCAAAACAAAATAGCCCTTTCAGAATTAAATTATAACAGAAAATTTGAGTGCTATTTTTATGCCATAGTTAACACTTAACAAACAGACATTTAGCTTCTAAGCTGAAATACAAGAGTGATGTCCAATTTCTCTGCCTTCAGACAAAAGTTAAAGAAAAATAATAGCTGATATATTAAAGTTTAAATTAAAAAATACTCTTTAAGTAGTCGAGTAATCTACAAATAATTAAATCAAAGAATAATTCTATCTCCAACTTACATTTTCTTGACAGCTGATTTTATGTCTTCCTCACAATAACAATTGCCTTAAGTAATACTATTGGAAGAAAAAGGAATGAGAAGCCTTACTTGCTTAGAAAGAGACACAACCCTTTTCAGTTTCAGCAACATTTTTTTTTTTTTTTTTTTCTGAGTGGTTTGAATGTATTGTAACTTAAAACTTTAAATGTTCTAGGAAAAAGCAGAACACTGCTGTTTAAAATGGCATCTCATAATTTTCTTGTATCAAGAAATCAAATAATTTTAGAAAAATTAAATCTAAGTCTTTCAAGCTAATCAGTTCAGATGTATAACATTACCAAAGATATACCAAAACAGTATAATAAAAATGTTGGTTTAGGTAATATACGTTTGATATTTATATACATATACGTGTATATATGTATCTTTTCAATTACGCTGTACAGGTTTGAATGTCCAGCTATGTAAAGCGCAAAGCAATTCCTAATATACTCATATTTCTTTTGCGTTGTCATAAAATTTGACCTCATTACTAATTTGAATAATCAGGTTATATCTTCACATGCAAGTATACACAACTCCTGTGGCTTTACTGCTGGCATGACCAAGCTCTCTCAATTATCTCAGGGCAGTATAACATGAAGGCACACTGAGGCAGACAACATTCACTTTGAGGGATCATACCAGTTAGTACTCTGGTTTTTGCCTTTAAAAATGGACTCTCTTTTACGTATAGCCTTAGATCTAGTGCTGGCAAGATTTACATCAGAATGCATGGTAGCTGAAGAATTCATCTACAAGTTTAGAAACTCGACCTGATTACCCCTTTTATTCTGATTTGGCATATGCCTTTGAATCAGTCCTTACCTGTAATGTTGTAACTGCTGAGCACTTTAGAAATTATTTTTTTTTAGGTTTTCACTATAACAGTTCTAGTTTGTATAGATATTCTGATAGGTATGAATGAAAAAGACAGTCTGAATGGCTGAAAGATGTTATGAGGACAGAGTATCTGAGTCAGTTTGACTATGGTTTGACATTAAATTAACTGTAAGGAGTTTTCAAAACCTCTCTAAATGACTATAAGGACTCTGGTCAGTAATCTACTGCATAAAAGAAGACCACCCATTATGCTTCCTCCGATAGCGTTGTGAGTTATGGTGGAAGTAGTTAACACATTTGAAACAAATTCCTAAAACATTCCACGATTATTAAAATCAAGTTACTGGCAAATAGTTATTTAAAATATGCTTGCATTTATTTACTTTCACAGCTCCAGCTGCAAAATATCTTCATATTTACATAATCATAAACCTTCCTAGGACCCTGATAAACTCTGTTCACGGCTGCCTCTATATGGTAGAGAATCCAGACATGTGCATATTACATGTTACACCTTCTATCTAGATATGTGCATGAAAATAATATTTTTTAATTAAATTTGGGATAGTAATCACATTTCACAAGGGTTTATAATGCAAGCAATATTTTTTTTTTTAATTCCTTTTTCTCTTTTATTTAGGCTAAATACTTATAATTGCCTAAATCTCTCTTTGTTGCAATATCACCATTTTGGTAATTTTCCTTTCATTTATATCTACGCCAAATCATTCATATCTGAATTAAGATCAACAATTTGACAATAAGATGAAACCTGAGGTCATATGACGTTGTTACTTTCCAGCTGTTAATATTTGCTATAAGAATGTAAATTATCTAAGTTATGTAATATTCATGGTGTTATTAATATGAGCTATTAAAAACTGTCAGTAGCTATTTTATCTAGGGCAATGATGACCAGCTTTCCCAAGACTCCAAACCAGATCCTAAAACTCTGACGGCCACTAAATATATTCCCCATGCTTTGTACAGTTAAAGCGTGGCCAAACTTTCAAAATACTTTTGCTTTCCAAGAAATATGCAACTTTCTCTCCAACCCTTGCTTTCTTTAAGAAGTGGATGTTGCAGGCAGCTCAACTCAGCAGCTCCCGTGGGTGCTGGCACTGCCAGTCTCTCATACTCGCCTCCTGATCCCAGTCAAGTCCAGTCAAGAGGTCAACCACAGTCCCAGCTGTGGCAACAGGACTTTTGCCAGGATGGGAGCACACCAAGCTCTTTACGAGCTACACGTAGCTTGAGAGCTGCGTATCGGGCAGCTTCGCCCTACAGCACGATGCAATACGCCGAGCAGATTGTTTCCTCGGGTGGGGAGAGAATATGCATGTGGCAGTTAAGATGTCACAGGAGACTCAGAGTGAGAGAATAACAAAAAAATATGGTTCAAATGACCTGTGAATCCGACTTCGAATTATTATGCAATACTAAATATTTCAGGGCTTCTCCAAATTATTTTTAAACATTCCAGCACAGACAGCTCCTTGAATTTTAAGCCTAAATTTCTGGATTCTGAATCCAGTGGTGGTGTTCTTCTAAGCTTTTTCTTTGTACTATCATAAACAAATTACCTTTGCTCCTCATGGGGATAGACGCTTGGGAAACGTGAAGCCAAAACAGATAAATTTTATATTTGGGGTTTTGAAATGTGGAACAGTTTAAACATTCTGAGCTGCCTATGTAAAAATACTGTGAATCAATTGTAACAAACCTTTTCCTTTTTTAAAAAGTTTAAAAAATATCATATTTTTAAAATATTTGATCAGATTTTATTGGCTACAACTATTTCAGCTTCATTAATGCTGTGGGATTTTAAAAAAGCCCAATTTCATCCCATCTGACATTATACAATTAGCTGTGTAATTTAGACACTTGTCATTGTCTTACTCTGTGGTTGATGGACCATGACAGGCTTTTCCAGAAACTAATTCAGATTTAGTTGAGCTCCTAACTTAGCCATTTTATTTGGAAATCTTAAATCAGCTCAAATGCATCAGTACCAAAACACCACGTTTTAACTTGAAGATAAGTGTGGCTGTTGTGGGTTTTTTATGTAAACTATTCTGAAAGCGAACTCTGCTTCAATCATAGTCAGATTGGGATTCTGGTCTTCATAATGCAGTCATGGCTTTCTAACATTTACTTTCTTTGTGGTTTTAGTCACAGAGGAGTATTGTGATTTAACCCCCACCAGCCGTTCGCTCGCTCCCCCCCAGTGGGATGGGGGAGAGAATTGGAAGAGTACAAGTGAGAAAACTCTTGGGTTGAGATAAGGACAGTTTAATAGGGAAAGCAAAAGCAAAGCAAACCCGGGAATCCATTCCCCCCTTCCCAGGGGCAGGCAGGAGTTCAGCCATCTCCAGGACAGCAGGGCTCCAGCACGCCCAACGCTCCCTTGGGAAGACAAACGCCATCGCTCCCAACGTCCCCCCTCCTTCTTCTTCCCCCAGATTTTCTTGCCGAGCATGACGTCCTCTGGTGTGGGACGTCCCTGGGGTCAGTCGGGGTCAGCTGTCCCGGCTGTGTCCCCCCCCGACCCCTTGTGCCCCCCCAGCCTCCTCGCTGGTGGGGTGGGGGGAGAAGCAGAACAGCCCTTGGCTCTGGGCAAGCCCTGCTCAGCGGGAACCAAAACGTCCCTGGGTTATCAGCACTGTTTCCAGCACAAATCCAAACCACAGCCCCATGCCAGCTACTATGGAAAAAATTAACTCTTCTCCAGCCATAACCAGCGCAAGGAGCTATTGACGTCTCATACTCAGCATGGAGGGATGGGCTTTTCCATTCCAACCAGATCTTTCAATGGGCTGAGGAAAAAGTATCCAGCATCTTAGCAGAATTCCTCTTGTCAAAAACTGCCTATATGAATGCTAGAGGTACAGTACATATTCTGGCTAAAATGGAGAAAGGGAACCTTAAGAATACCCCAATTTTCCGTGTCAGACTGCTATTTCTTGTCAAAACTGCTTTTCACACATATCAGTGGGTCATGCTGAGAAAACATACTTTGTATGAGAAAGTATTTGCCTAATATGATTAGGGTTCATTTAACTAATGATTTCCAATGGTCCTGGGTTTAGAGTAGGCAGAAGGAATACTCCGGGAAGTACACAGAAGATCTGTTTAGGCTGATTTTACTAACTCTTATTCCCATTTTGACTACGCTGCTTAAGAGAAGTATTTTAATAATATATTTATATGATTGCTCATAAAAATGTAATTATATTCATTGTCTTCGAGCCCTACATTTTCCTGTCCCATTAGAGTAAGTCATGGTCATTATGCTTCTCTCCTCCCTTAAACCACTATGTTGCCAAAAGCAACATAAGATAAGTAGGAAATTTATCTGACAAATGCATGGTGAAATTTCTGCCTACCAAATGCTTTTCAAATCAGAGGTAAAAGCAGCCTTGGGAGATAAATCTACAGAATTTGAAACAGCCATACAGAAATTGCCAGAATAATCCCCTGCATTGCCCAAAGCAAGATGTAAATTAAGAAGCAATACACTATGAGTGTAATGGAGCATGTACTTTTCATGCTTCCATTCATCTCATGTAAACAGCTCATACACTGCACCTCACAGGAATAATTACAAAATAGTGGAATATCTGAAATTATAAATATTAAGACAGGAGAGAAGACGACACTATTTTATTTTAATAAGACTTTTTTATTGTTAAAAAAAGTTAATAATTGCTATCTTGTTTTCTAATTATCAACTTACACAGGTAGAAAGTCAAAAGAATGAAAAAGGCTTTGGGCAAAAGCAGCAGGGGAGATACGCATTCTGTCTGTTGAAAATAGATGTTAGCTGGCTGGTTGGCATGGCAGCAGTATTCTGTGCTTCCATACAGGACATAAATATTTGAAAAGACCTCAGAACTTCCAGTCTTTAAAATCCCAAGGACCAAGTGGGTTACAGAGTTGTTGCTTGCTCCTTTCTGTGGAAGAGAAGATGAGTTAGAGATACACCCCTACCCAGGATATGTTAAAACAGGCATCAATGAATTTTTCAAATTCTCCATCAGAAGATGATCTCAACGACTACAGTCTGATCTCTTCCGTAATCACATGAAGCAACAAGCACCAAGAAGTGCCAAGAACACTGCTACTGCTTCTACAAATCTGTACTCCTCCATAAGGTCATTCTCTACTGTATCACCATTATTTTTATACCTAATACTTGGCACTTCCATTTAACAAATAGGAGGAGAGAAGAATAAAAAAACAAAACAAAACAAAACAAAAAACGACATCAGGGACATCATCTTCAAGCAGATATTCAAATAAGCAGATGAAAGATGATGGTCAACTGAGTAACACGTTCTGCCTTTTCAACTTAATCATGACTTGAGCTTCTTAACATAAAGCGTATGGTATCAGAGGGACAAATTCTCAGGATAAAATACACAAGGGATACTTCAGAAAGCATTGTGGCTTTTCTTTAGGATTTTCTGGTATTTACTGAAAGCAAATGGCTACCAATTCAGAAAATGGCCCAAATAGACAAAGCCCTGAGTAACCTGGTCTGATCCAATAGCTGACTCTGTTTTGAGCAGGAGGTTGGACTAGAGACAATCTGAGGTCCCTTCCAACCTGAATTATTCTATGATCCAATCCTATAGTCTTACTTACAGGTAAGATTACCTTTTGTGCATTTATTTGTTTGGCTGTTGCTGAAATGGCCAGCAATTATACGTTTTGATCCAGCGTCAGACTGGATGTGAGTAAAAACCTTTTTTCTAGCAGCAGAGCAGGTTTCCCAGAGAGGTTGTGCCACCTCCATCCTTGAAGGTTTTCAAAACCCATCTGGACAAAGCCCTGAGCAACCTGATCTGAACCTGAGTGGACCTTGCTTTGAGCAGGAGGTTGGATTAGTGACATCCTGAGCTCCCTTTCAACATGAATTTTTCTGTGTTTTTATAGGTAGAGTATAGGAGGTGCACTGATCAGTTCTTGGGTTTCAGATTGACCTGTAAAAAATGGCCTTATTTTTTCAACTACTTTCAATGCCAACTTTTGTAGAATGCCAGTATTATGTAAAAGCTGTTCCACTTAGCAAATATTCCATGGGGTCCACTGCACTGTTGTAACCAGTAATGCACGATTGAGAGCCTTCAGTCTGAGACATTCAATATTCTCTGCTCTGCGACCTAATGAATGACTACAAGAAGTGGCATCATGTAAGCTGGGTAGTAAGCAGTGAAGGAGTCCTAAAGCAGACACACTTATCCTCTTTCTCTTCAGTAGGTTCTCTTTTATTTTCTTCTTTGCCCATGTAATTCAACAAATGTCCTGTTAAGGAGCCAAAAAAATAAAATAAAAAATTGTCATTAGACAGATATAGGAATAGTTCATGAGGAAATAAAATTATTAAATGTAGTTTTAACTTCATTAGACTTCAGAGTATGGAGAATACAATTGTAATCATAATGTTAGGAGATTCATGTGCCCAGGTAATTCTATGGAACTTCATTACTTTAAAATTCGAGTATTTGTTTTCAACTATTTAACTAAAAAATCTTTTATTTCCCAGTATGAATGTAAAAGACCCTGGTTAGTTTAAAGGGACGTTTTTATATTTTTAATTGTACGTTTCTGTATGACAGTGGATATGGTCATACAGTGTCTAACTTGTATGGACATGTACAGATATGTGTCCATATAAATTAGAACAAATTTGGTAAAATTGCATGAATAAAATCTTGTGTTTTGCACTTAATTCTGAAAGTGGTGTCACATAAAATTTTAGCCACTCAGATTAATGGGCATCTCCTATTGATTAGCAGTATGGCTATTCAAAAAGAAAAACTCTATTGGTTAAAAAAATAGCTAAGCCAATTTTTTCTTAAAAAAAAGCAGAGAAAGATAAACTCTAAGCTAATCACTCAGGAGGTTAAGACTTTCACCTGAGATGTACAAGGCATAAGGGACTCAAGTAAACTGTAGATATAATTCAGCCTGTTACTTGTGCAAAATGCTACCCCGTCATAATGTGAAAGACAATATACTCCTCAATTTTTGACAATTTTTGTAATTTCACATTCTATTTTTGTGCATACACACATATCCTGATCTTGATAAAGTTTAAGAACTCATGAAACACGTAATAGCTAAGTACAATGACAATGGAAGAATTAGTCATTTCTCCAGTTAAGTTTCCATAGTTGTCAGATATTCTGCTAATGTGCATACATTTACAGGAACAAACAGCTCACAAAATGCATCAGCTGTTCCCTTTCTGGAGCACACGTGGAAGAAAAAAAAAAAAAAAAGTCACATATTCTTACCTAAAATATGTTCTCACTTACTCATACTGACTGTGATATAATAATCAGTAAGGAGAAGGTTCAACCACACACCCAAGCCTCTCAACTTGATATCTGGGCTGTAGGCTGTACTGAGGTTAAGGATAGTCTTCCCTCTTCTTTTTGAAGCTGTTTCACTGTGTAGAAAAGAATTAAAAATTTATAGGATCAGAAAGAGAGCAAGCTTAACGATGACTCAGTAGCCTACTGGTTCAAAATCTCACTTGCGAAAGAGACCTGGATTCTGGTCTGTGTTCCAGAGACTATACATTTTACATGAGACAGACATTGGATAACATGTATAAGCAGCTCATGGAGCAACCCAGACCTTTCCTGTCCCAAGCGAATACCTTAACCAGACAACATGAGAGCCATACTAACTATTGGATTTTTCAGTGCCCTCTATGAATATTACATTCTCTTCTGCACAGCAGCAGGTAAGCATCTCGCTCACTATATCCGAAGCTACAGCCTCATGTTTAAAACGGTCTCCTGGCACGTTTGTTTGATAGCATGCAGTGAAAAGAGAAAAAAAACCAACTCCGATGAGTAGGGTAACTATGAGGAGGGCTACACAGCCATGACCTACTTGTAACGTGAAACTTTAGAAGAAAAAAATCTCTAAAAATAAAAATAAAATCAAATTTTTGGCATAGCAGAATGCAGACTGCTCCCTTTAAGATATTTCTACTCTGCTCCCTTGAAGAAGGTTCAGCCACTTCCAGCTGAAAATTCTAGGCTGATTATTTTCCTGAAACCACATTAAAGATTAATAGCATTCGCAATTTAGATCAGAAAATCTGAAAGAAATATTTTGCAATTTATTCTTTATTATTTTCATCCTGAATATTACCTTGGGTCTTAATGATTTGTCAGATCTCATTGACTACATGTTGCTGTGTGAGACAGTGTATCCATTCCCTTTGTGAGCCTTTTGGCACTATATTTCTGTGACTGACCAATAAACCCCTAAAATGGAAGAAGACTCAGAGGAGGTGGGCAAGGGCGATGTGTCCATGAAGGTCACAGTTATGCAGGGTAAGTCACCACAGCTGCTGCAAAGCAGCGGACTTTATCTCATCGCAAAGGGACCAGAGGGTGGCCCTTGGTTTAGAGGAACAGCTACCAGCAGTTGAATAGACCAACTGGTGGTGTAGATGTTTCTCCCCAGTTCGCTAAAAGAGTTTCAATGTCTCCCTGACTTAGCCAGACCAGCATGGGGGCAGTGAGTAGATGGCTCAGCTTAATATGTCAAAAAAAATTCAAAAGACAGCAACAGCTTTGAGCTGGCTTCAACACACGTTTTCCTTCCCAGCAACTGGGGATGCCCAGCGTCCTGACAGTGACCATATTAGAGAGACCGATAATGGGGATCACATTCATCTTGTGATTCAACTGTGTATTGAAATTGCTTTATTTTGCTAAGTTTCACTTACGTTTGTACTGTTTTCTGCAGTATATTTTGTGTCACTCTGCTAAATCAGAAATCCCATGTAACATCAACTATCTTCAAATAAGTAAATTTGATATCAGAAGGTATACCTTCCATGCGTGGAATATCTGAAAGAACCTGGTGAGAGAGTATTGGACTCCGGAAATTTCCTAGAAGACCTTCACAAATCCATTCTTGTTCCCATTAAAGATTTCCTTGTTCCATCAATAAATGTAATTTTTAATAAATTCACCACTATGTAAAGAGATTTCTCATGCATATAATTTTTTCTTTTGCTGGATATCCTGAAAGTTTATTTTCTTACTTACTCCAGCTTCTATGTGTACCACAAGGTTATTTTCCACAGATTTTTTACATGGATTTTTGTGTAATTTTTTTTTTTCCTGTTTGGTTTCCTGATGGAATATATACATCATACGTTTTCTCTGGATGTTTAAAAACGTATCTGGGGCAGAAGTTGATTAAGGAGAACTTTTGTATTATTACTACCATTTTTAATTCCAGTTTCTTATTCTGCAGTCTAGGTCCATGGAATGGGAAAGAAACTATTACTACATTGTCTGTCTTCAGGAAGGTTGAGCAAAACTCTGCTTGTTTTCAGACCAATAGTGGGATTTCCTCCCTGCATTTTTCATTAAAAGTAGCAAATGGGGAAGTGCAAGATCAAATGCCACAGTGTCAGATTTGCTCCTTTGTCCTCCACACTCTGGTGCACACTTCAGCTAGTGAAACAGAACATCCTCCTGACAGCAAAAGCTGACAGGGCAGGTTTCAGCAGGACCGTATCTGTAATTCAACCACTGAGAGATGGTTTGGGTCCCAATTCATACAAGCTTTTCTCTCTCCTTATGGTACTGTCTCATTCTTCCGATTCATAAACATATTTCCCATTCCTCATAGTATTTAATGGTTTCTTGATTATTTCCTTTTTTTCCTATCAATTCTTGTCAAACCTCAGGGAACTGCCCTGGATATTCCTGCTCCTGCCAACCCCGTGCTACTGGGTGAAAACCAACTAGGCGAATGCAGAGTCTGAGACATTCCCAGTGAAGCACTCAACTACTAAGAACATGGCATAGTGCAGGAAAATTCTCCAAAACCTCCAAATCAGTAAAATCAGGCATTTTTCTGAGGTCACCACTTGTGAAATTCTGTGTTACTGTGGATATGGAAGTGAACACGTGGTGGTGTGAGAAGGACGACCATTTTATTAGAGCACTCACTAAGAGCATACCGATATTCAGTTCAGTGTAAGGCATGATTCTCTTACCCCTGCTCACAGCGACTTGTATGCAAGTAGTCTTACTGAGCCAGAGCCAACTATTCAGTGTGAAGAAAGTGGAAAAAATCAGGACTGCTTCTCGCTATCAGCATCACAGCTGTTCTCACTTCATGTCCTACTTGGTAGCTGGGCTACTGAGAAAAGCAAATACTTCTTTGTCTTATTTCTGCACTAAGTAAATGTCATAGCAACCCATTAGCACTGACAAGGTTCTTGTTTCTGAATATCAACTAACTTAACTCTTTCTTTTACACTGACTGTTTTTCCATGATTTAAGCCATAGAAAACAATGCCCTTGGTTTAAGACTACATGCAATCACAGCATTTGATTTTTTTCAAATAATAAATGGATACAAATAACTAATTTTATTCTTATTTTACAGTTCTATTAGCTACTGTGCTTTGAAGCATTTGTGCACTGCTTACAACATGACCCTTGGATTCTCAGTAGTTAGTCTTCTTAAGCAGCTTCTGAAGAGAGAATTTTTACTTCTGCACAGGACTGGCCAAATTATATTTGAGTTAAATGAAAATAGAGTGAGTATTTCTGTGGGCTGATGGAGCTGCTTCTTAAATAACAAATAAATGATTTGACCCTTTGAAAATATGCACCAAAGCATATTGAAATCAGCAGTAAAATCCTTACTTCTGTTAACTTAGTTGACTTGGATCAGATTCATACAGTAAAATTGCTTTAGATTTTTTATTTCATTACCCATATTACTGCCACAGTGAAAACTGATATAGCCTTTATTTACCTACATCTCAGAGGTATCTGGAAGGCCCTTGGTGCTTTTTTAGGATCACAAACATTCCTGTATGTTTATGTTAAAACTCATTAGAAGTTGCCTTTTGTTATCTTCCTTCCCTACATTAATTTGAAGTTCCACAAGCTGAGGTTTGTCAGTGTGTAGATGGATCATCAAGCCCAGGATAGCAGGCACTAATTGTCAAAGCTGTCATGCCTGATACCCATCAAAAAATCCTGACAATATCTTGCTTCAGAGGCTAGAAAAGCCTTCACTGATTGCTGTGGAATAGTTACACAGAGTATGAAGATTTCCCTGAATCGCTACACTTTTCTACAAAATTGGTTCCAAAATGAGGGAAGCAGGGATAAATTGCCATCTGCTTTTGGTTGCAGAAGACCCGAGTACATTTATTTTCATCTACTTGTTTCTCCAACTAATTAATAAATGATTACAGAGAAAGATGACAACTTAACTTACTAGTCACACAGGACACAGATATATGCTGTTCTGCAGTTTCTGACAGATTGAATTATTGGATACAGTTAAGTTGATGGAAAAAAGCAAAGCGATGGGTTAGAAGTTCAGGATTCTTGCTGACTGCGCTACCTTGTTATGGTATCTTGCTAAAAGTTGATTCCAGGAACATACTTTAAATTCTTTTTCTTCCAATCAAGAATAACATAGCTGGGAAATCATATAATAGGAGGTAGTGTAAAATATCTTAGCTTCTTTGACCTCAGGAGAGCTGTGATGGAAGAAGCTGTTAAACACATGACTTCCAAATTATTTGTATCGATATCAGTGTTCACCTTATGTAAGCTTCTCTATAAACAGAAATAAAACCCAAATGCATGTTGTGTGGGGAATTTCTTTTACTTTCACCTAACCTGATTTAGAGAGATTAATATTGATCCTTGGTGAATTCTGGGTCCTTATCCATATCATATAAACATAATTGACTACTCTTAGCATGTAACGTAATCTGTTTCATAACTGCCTACAAATGCTTAAGTTTCTGATTTAGAAAATAAACTCTTAGAGTATCCTTTCAGCTCAAACAGCCTTAATCTGTATTTTTCTAATTCCTGTTATTTTCTAACTAACTCATCTCTGTCATTGATACATGCATTAAGGAAAGATGTACTACGAATATGCAGAGACAACTTATTAAACATGGGGCTCAGATCCTTGGCTTGATGCAAAATAATTGAGATTGATATATACTTTATCTGATCAATGGTTAAAATGCACCACTTCACAAGATGACAAAGAAATTGTTTTCAGAACTCCTCTGGACACGTTTCAGACAAGATTACATTTAGACGAAAGCATATGAATGAAGAACCACCCACTGTAGGAGAAGATCAGGTTTGAGACCACCTAAGGGCCCTAAAGGTGCACAAGTCCATGGGACCTGATGAGCTGCATCCATAGGACCTGACAATATGCATCTGTGAGTCCTGAGGGAACTGGTGGATGGAAGTGGCTAAGCCACTATCCATCATATTTGAGGAGTTGTGGCAGTGTGGTGAAATTCCCACTGACTGAAAAAGGGGAAATATAATGCCCACTTTCAAAAAGGAAGACCCAGGAAACTACAGGCCATTCAGTCTCGTTTCTGTGCCAAGGCAAGATCATGTTGCAGTTCCTCCTGGATACTCTGCTAATGCACACGGAAAAAAAGGAGATAATGGGTGACAGCCAACATGGCTTCACTAAGGGCAAATCATGCCTGACAAATTTGGTGACCTTTTATGGTGGGGTTACAGCTTTGGTGGATAAGAGATGAGCAGCTGACATCATCTACCTGGACTTGTGTAAAGCATCTGACACTGTCCCACATGCCATCCTTGTCTCTAAATTGGAGAGACGTGGATTTGGCGGATGGACCGCTCACTGGATAAGGAATTGGCTGGATGGTCACACTCAAAAAGTTGCGGTCAATGGCTCCATGTCCAAGTGGAGAGCGGTGACGAGTGGCGTTCCTCAGGGGTCAGAATTGACACTGGCGCTGTTTATCTTTGTCAGTGACGTGGACAGTGGGATCGAGTGCACCCTCAGCAAGTTTGCCGATGACACCAAGCTGCATGGTGCGGTCAACACGCTGGAGGAAAGGGATGCCATCCAGAGGGACCATGATAGACTTGAGATATGGGCCTGTGTGAACCTCATGAATTTCAACAAAGCCAAGTCCAAGGTCCTGCACATGGGGGCAATCCTAAGAACAAATACAAGCTGAGCGATGAGTGAATCGAGAGCAGCCCTGAGGAGAAGGACTTGGGGGTGTTGGTTGACAAGAAGCTCTACAGGACCCGGCAATGTGCACTTGCAGCCCAGAAAGCCAACCGTATCTTGGGCTGTATCAAAAGCAGCGTGGCCAGCAGGTCCAGGGAGGTGAGACCCCTCTGCTCCACTCTGGTGAGACCCACCTGCAGTTCTGCGTCCAGATCTGGAGCCCTCAGCACAAGAAGGACACGGACCTGTTGGAGCGGGTCCAGAGGAGAGCACAAAGATGATCACAGGGCTGGAGCACCTCTCCTGTGAAGACAGGCTGAGAGAGGTGGGGTTGTTCAGCCTGGAGAAGAGACGGCTCCAGGGAGACCTTATAGCAGCCCCCCAGTGCCTAAAGGGGGACTACAGGAAAGCCAGAGAGGGACTTTTTACAAGGGCAGGTAGTGACAGGACCAGGAGTAATGGCTTTAAACTCCAAGAGGGGAGATTTAGATGAGATGTAAGGAAGAAGTTCTTCACCGTGAGGGTGGTGAGGCACTGGAACAGGTTGCCCAGAGAGGCTGTGGCTGCCCCATCCCTGGCAGTGTCCAAGTTCAGGCTGGATGGGGCTTGGAGCAACCTGGTCTGGTGGAAGGTGGCCCTGCCCAGGGCAGGGGGGGTGAAACTATATGATCTTTAAGGTCCCTTCCAACCCAAACCATTCTGTGATTCTATGATTCTATATGATTTACTTCCTCAGGCATACCACTTAGCTGGGAAGTCTGTGTGAAAATTTAATATTCAATTTCTTTGCTTCATTTAATTTTTAGTATGAAACAATTCAGTTTGCAGAATCCCAAGTTTTATGATTGCTCTTACACTAAATGCAATGTTCTACCACTTAACACAACAATGAGCTATATCTTTGTCGTGATTTAACCCCAGCCAGCAATTAAGCATCATGCAGCTGCTCACTTACTCCCCCCACACCCAGTGGGATGGGGGAGAAAATCAGGAAAAGAAGCAAAACCCGTAGGTTGAGATAAGGACAGTTTAATAGAACAGAAAAGAAGAAACAAATAATGATAATGATAACACGAATAAAATGACAACAGCAATAATGAAAGGATTGGAATGTACAAATGATGCGCAGGGCAATTGCTCACCACCCGCCGACCGACACCCCGCCAGTCCCCGAGCTGCGATCCCCGGCCTCCACTCCCCCCAGTTTAGATACTGGGCATCACGTCAGCCAGTTTGGGTCAGCTGCCCTGGCTGTGTCCTGTGCCAACTTCTTGTGCCCCTCCGGCCTTCTTGCTGACTGGGCATGAGAAGCTGAAAAATCCTTGACTTTAGACTAAACACTACTGAGCAACAACTGAAAACATCAGTGTGTTATCAACATTCTTCTCATCCTGAACTCAAAACACAGCACTGTACCAGCTACTAGGAAGACAATTAACTCCATGTAGGTTTTATTGCCTTTCCTCCAATTTTGCTGTCCAACTGGCATGCAACAGTAATGTTCATCAGTCCTAAACACACTCACAGTTTTATCCCATGGCAGTATTTCTTACATCCTCTCACCACTCCATGGAAACCACGCCTGCATTTGCCTTGACGTACACATGCCACAGAGACCATCTTGTCTTGGTGGCTTGTCCAGGGCTCTCTCCTCTGACACCTAGTCGCTGTGACGGACAGTTTGTCCCTGTGGGCATCCATAAGTTTCAGCTTGACCGTACTGTGGCTGTCAGTCAGATTTGCATAATACACTGTCACACTGTATGTATCAACATGGCAGCATTAATTACAACCTGTCACACATAGACATGCAGCTAAGGCACGTTACTATCTTATCATTGCTGCTTCATTTTACATTTGTTTTGCACTTTGTTAGACTGTACAAAATAGCTCCATTCCTGTACAAATGTTAACATTCTCAAGACTTAAGAACAAATCTTTTATAAAGAGGAGACAAAGAAAAAAATTAAGGCTGAAGGAAGTATTTAACAATAATGTAAAAATCCTACAGCAGCATGTTGTGAAAAAAAAAAAAAAAAAAAATCTTGTGCAGTGAAATCCAGTATGCATGTTCAAAATACACTGATGGAATCCAGTTTTCACTAATCATTGACACTGATTCATGTTCACAGAAAACATTTTTTCTGAAGAACTATCTGTTAATACTAAATGCACTCTTTTTAAAACAGACAAAGACCTAGTTGCTCAGTAAAACTTAATACCAAAAGAAAATGAACTAAGAAGAAAATGTGTTTACTGATTTTTCTAGCCCATATTTTTTCACTAAAATCCACCTACTGGGACTGTGCTAGTATGTTTCCAGGGTTAGAAAACGGCATACTGAACTCCAGAGAGAAAGGGGCTTGCCAAAGAACATTCTTAAGGAGCAAAAGACCTTTGGAAATTTATAAGCAGATAATAAATTTTGCTCCTAAGCTTTTTCCTGTCTCTCAGTTCTACAACCATTATGCAATTCTATAAAGAAAGAAGAAAAAAATCCTCTTATGAGAATAATGTTTTAAAATTTGCAACTAGCTTCACTAGCTTTTGGTAACAAAGCTTAGCTCGGAAGAGTTGTTCAAGGTTGTGGTCTTAAGTAGTGGCATCCTGATACTTTGAGATACTTTCCGAAACAACAGATAGGAATAGGCACCTAAATCAGCACTACTTGTTGGGCAAATGAGCAGCTTCCCACACTATTTGCTGCATAGTTGTAATCCCATTCTGGAACCTCGAATGCTGCCATGCCTTCCTATGGGGCAGTGCTCATTTCAGGCTATAGCTCCTTCTACAATGAGCTGGTACCCAACAGACAGTTACTAGCAACCTTCCCTGTGTGATCTGTAATATTAATTGTGGAGATAAAATGGAAAAAGAAAAAAAAAAAAGATATTAATAATGATTTCTGCCCCTGCTTTGGAGCTATTAGGTCAGACCGGAGCTATTAGGACCTATTAAGGTCTCATGTGGACATACAGAAGAGAAGGCCTGGGAGGCTACTGATTCCTGTTCTGCTGGAGTCTAAAAGTATATTATGCTAATGAGTGTTATGAGTTTCTAATATTTTTATGTGGGTTTTTTTGTTTGTTTCATTGGCCTTTGCTCAAAGGGCTAGATTTTTCAATGGTCCCACCAACTATTTGCAGGGTAGTTCCAGATAGCCTGCAGCTATTTGCTGCTGTAACAAGGAATGTAGAAATGTAAATCCTTAGCAACACCCACAAGCACTTAATTAACATGCAAATGACCTTAAATCCACCTCAGAAATGGATGTCAGATTAAGGATAACATGGAGATTTCACTTTGAATGTTTAGGCTTAGAAAAACAAGTCTTAACTTCCACCCTCTGCTGCTTTACTTTAGCATAATGTAAATAAAAAATTATCTTATTCTCTAACACATTTGATTCTAACGTATACGGTATGGAAGCACATTATTCGGAAAATTACTCAGAGATGTAACACCAGAGAGAAATCACTCTCCCCAACTAGGGGATGCAAACTCCGTGTATTTACATTAGAGAAAGAGGAACTCAGCATCACACCACAAAAGAGATCTAACCTTCTTGCTGAGGACTACCAGGAAGAGTATGTGTCGGCTGGTCATTTGGCTACTAATGGAAATTTTTCATTGACAGCGATAAATTGGAAGCTGGTTTTAATGTACACATTTTTATATAAAGGAGATCTAATCCTTTTCTTTACATAGTTTGTGTAGTCATCATAATTTTATATGATAATTTCTGTACGAGCATATAACTTCCTAACTCAATGAGGTACTTGAAAAATATATTTTTGTGCACATTTTGACAACAGTTTAGCTTGACACCTTTTTCTAAAATATGTCTTTTTCCTCAATCTTCCCTCCAACAAAACAGTGATACAGCTGAACAACATTCAGGAAAAGACTTTTAACTCTTTTCTATTTCAGGCAACCTGCTAGAATATTGTCAAAACAATAACAATTTTTTTAAAAGAGAACAGGACATACATGTATGTACAAGACTTCAAAAACAACCTCATTACTCTTATCTTCCTTTAACACTACAGCTTTGTTTATGCTATGACACCACCACACATATTTCAAAATGCAGAAGTAGGAAGAAGGGCAGACCACCAAAAACCATTAAAAAATTCATACCTACAGAAAAATATGTGATATGAAACTTGAGCAAACATGGAGTAAAACCTTTTAACCAGTACATTTTGTTAGGCTTGCATAGCAATTATTTTTGGTCTTTACAGAAGTAAAATTTACTATGAAAACAAAAAAACAGAGGATAAGCAATTTAAAAAATGAATATGTTGCAGCTTTGTATAGAAGAAAGCCCACTCTATAGTGTTTGTCTTGTTCCACATGACACTTTTGGTGCTTAAATCTTTAACCCATTAACTAAGCAGAAAATAGAAACGAAGGAGTGGGATAATCATATATTCTCTTTTACAGCAGAAATAATGGCTTGAAGACCCTGGAGGTGTAGTACCTTTATTCATTACAATGAAATCCAAAAGGAGAATGAGGCAACTATAATATCAGATAAATTAAGGTTTACACTATGCCATTGCTAGAAAGCAGCTGCAGTCAGAGCAGTAAAAGAGTCTCTTCATCAGCTGAGTGGCTTTACCTGGAGTTCCTAGATGGATATTCAAACTCAGAAAAAGAAAAATCAATATAAAAAGACCGTACAGAACCTATAACCAATGTATCAATGTTGCAAAGCAGTGACTGTTACCCCTACTGTGGGAGGAAAAAGTGGACATAAAGGCAGCTTTCATTTGCCCATAAATTTGAGAACATGTTTTGTACAACAATTATTTAAAGAACTAACACTGGCTTCCTCTATTACACACCTTCGTATTTTCTGATAAAAAGTGTTGTTATAAGAGGTAAGCATTATAACTTTACAACTACAGATGAGAAGAAAGACTGGATTTCAAAGTTTTGTAAGGTACATGAACTCGTACGCTATATTCTAAATGGTAACTGGAGCTCCAAAGGCAGCTCAAGTATTTTGTCACGTACTTGAGAAAAGTGATCGTCAATCTCAAAATCGCCAAGAAGCTTGAGTTCAGGGAATGAGTTCTGCAAAGTACTGGTGAATTCAGTTTCTGTCATGCTTAACAGCCTTAACAGAGAAGGAGTCCTTCTTCAGAACTGTGGCCCCTTGCTGTTACTGTAATCATTAATCTGTTATAAACGTTACCAAATACAATTAGCACAGTTTAGTTCATGGGGTGCCAAGAAGTTCCCTTTCTTGTTCCAGCAAGAACCTGCCACAACCAAGACTGCTACTGCTGCTACTCTTTTTCCTTTTACTGCATACATTATCATGCTCAATGATCCTTAAGGTTTTCTCAAAGACCATTAAGGTTTTCTGCAACCTTTTATCAATAGTCTTTCAGTGTAGAGAAATCACCAAGACTATCCATGGTCTTAAAGAGTGCTTTAAGTACTCAATTTAGTAAAATGACACAGAAAATATCTTGTAGCCTGTGTAAATTTAGAGCTAGATTATCAAGATTATTCAGATTAAATTTGTAGTGATTCTTACTATTCCTGAGAATGACTACTTAATTTAGGTGCATTAGTAAATATTGACATTTTTAAAAGAATGTACATGACTTCAGAGGTTATAGATGTAATATGAATTCTCTGTTTTGCAAGATTTCCTCATTACTTGTCATCTGATATCTATGTATTCAGGTATGCACTGTGTAAGAAATTAATAAACCATTTTTCTTATAAAGTTTCAATTACATTTGTATTTACACATTAAGTATATTTTTACAGATATTTTCAATATCATTCCACAGCTTAAAAAGAAAATATCACTGTAAACATTTTTGTTACGTAATATATTTGTAATGGGTATTGTCAGTTGATCCCTGTTAGACTGACCACTCTTTCATTATCCACTAGAAGACTATTCTATTACAAAACACTGTCAAATCACCTACAGCCTTCTCTGCTTTCAGGCAGTCATGCCACCATGGATTGTAATCCTGTCAGACCTAACAAGCTAAGCAGATTCAGGTTGAATTAATAGCAGAGTTGGAGACCTCCAAGGAACACTTCAGTGTTACAGCAAGTTTTTTAGTGCTACTGACTCAGTGGGAGACACTTTTCTATGCGAGTTAGTACTGAACTAATGCCCCAGCCAGGGAATTCTAAAAGACACTATAATTAGGATGCAATAGGCTGGAGTGCTCAGAAATAGAGAATGGGAGACAAAATATGGCCAATATGGCTGCAAGTGTCTTAATGTATGAAGTGGAAAAAAACAACTGGAAAAGACAAACAAAAAGCAAATTTCTGTTGCTAGAGGGAAAACCAAAGAAAATATACAAATGGAGAACATAAAAATATCTTAAGGTTAGATAGTAAAATATAAAAGCATTAGAAAGCCCATTTGATGTGGTGAGCTCCAGATAATTTTACTGATGCATATGAAGAATTTCTAACAACATCTCAAGGAAAAAGACCTAGCTAAAAACAAAGAGAAAAATAAAATTCATTCTCAATCAGTTTTAGCTGACGTGTTGATTGCATTATTTGTTAAAAATGGCCTTCAACTTTATCAGTCCACCAGGGGTCTTTCCTTAATAATAAAAGAAGGAACGTTCTGCTACAAAACTCTCAGTACACATGACAACTGTGGATATTTAATAAGTACTGAAGTAAAGAATCTAAATTCTATAGAAAAGCTAGTCTAATATTTTAAGTACGGGCAATTAGTAAAAAAGATTGTCTATTTTCATGCATGGTTTCTCCTTCGCAGAGCAAAAAAATCTCATCTCTCTTCTCATAGACAAGTATTTTGGAAAGAAAGTGAAGGAAGGTGAGCTCTGTATCACAGAATACTTTCTCAGTTTTACCAGGCAGGCTGTATTTGCCCATATGTAGATATGTTTCAAAATCAGCTCACTTGTCCTTTTCCTAACATGATCAGTAAGCAGCTAAAGCTACCTCTAATACTAATTATATCCCATTCTCTGGCTGGATTATATTTCCTTTAATTTTCAGATAAAGTAAGCAGTGCTCACAAACATTTACAGAAGTTGCTGCCCAAAGAAACAGTCTGTATTAAATGCACAGGCTGCCTGGATATGACTCTCTCAAGACCTTGACATGGAATGTGTTGCGGAAAACACTGGGAAAATTGCTCAGCAGGTGTTACTCTAAGATTCAGTTGATATATTGACAGAGGAAGACAAGAAATGGGGGGATTAAAAAAAAAAATTTAAAAAATGATGTGATAGTCCCTGAAGGGCAGTAAGTCGAATCAGTAGATAGAGCTTCCATTAATGTTTCAGTGGAAGCCTTCTACATAAGACAAAAATCGGGATTTTCCCCATAAATTCATAATACTGAACTCCACTGGTCAACTTTCTAATCGCTCAGATGATAAATAAAGTTGACAGAATACTTAGCAAGGCACTGCTCATATAAATTATTAAACATTTGCTGATAATATTCAGGGAAGAGCGTATGAGAAGCTAGAAGTGCATTGAATATTTTAAGAATTAGTACTGAAGTTATATGGAAGGTAATGTTTGCAAAAGATCGCTATGGAACATTTTAAAAGTTTTATATAAATCCTGAAGAAATATTTTAGAACTTAATTTCCTGAAGATAGGAAGAAGACTCTAGAACCAACCCCCTCCTGAGCCAAATACTCAACAGCAAAATGGTATGACTCAGATGATTATTTTTCTGATTGCCATGCTACTGGAGATTTGATAGATGTGAGAGTCTGTTTGGGCATTATTTCCTTGACGTTTTCACAGCTCATTATAGAAAATAGTTAGTCTTGCATTTTAGCAATATTTTCACTCTTAAGTGTAGAAGTATAAAACTTTTCCTTGTATGAATGTAGCCTCAGAATCATGAATAAATCATTATTCAGTACAGCACAATGCATTTATAAATTGTGCATGATGACGCCCTATTTTAGGTGATCCGAAGAATCATCCGAAGGCAGCAGTGTTGCTGTTGGCAAATGAAAAAATATTGTAGATGAAATGGAAAAGGGTGAATGTTGGTGAATGTTACTTAATTGTATTCTCCTGATGACAGAGAAAAAGGGAAAGAATTTATTGGTGTAGCAACGCTAAAAATGGAGTTGTAAGGTATTATATTTTTCATAAAATGTTAAAAATAATTCCATTTAAAAAGGTTTGTTCAAAATCACACACCACCTTTTCATACTTTGTCATCCAGCCAATCACACTCTCTTTGGCCAATTCTATTACGTCACCAAAAATTTTAATTCATTATTTATAAAATTCAATGTATTCTACTCATTTAGAAATTATTACTTTAAGAAGATGTTTCCCAGGACTTGTGTCCAGTGTTGTTTTATTTTCCACTCTCCCAATTACAGAGAAGTTTTTTTCCCTTTTATTTGAAGTCCTCTTAATTCTGTAAATTTAATTCCAAAATTCAGCCATTTTGCATTTTCAGATTAGGACCTGACAACAACTTAATGTGAAAAAACTTCTGGTTAAAATTATTAAACAGCAGCAGCTCTTATGTGGGTGTGGCTCACCGGTTCTGATATATATACAGTTAATTTTAGATAGTGAAGTTGCTTTAAAATCATTGAACAGAGGTGTTTCCTAAACCCAGAGAATTCTCATGGATTATCAGTTTACAAACATTGTTTTACCTTTACCGATTTACAGGATATCTGCTGTGAAAAACAGGCTGGGTTCCTCTGTATTATAATGATAGGTAGTCTGCAGACTAGAAAGCGTTGCTTATTCAGGCAGGCATAGTATTAAATATGGTCTTTGTAACTGAGTATGGCGGCTTGCCAGGAGATAAGGTTCACTAGAGCACTGCCTATTCAAATGCATCTCTCTGTTATTTTCTTGTGAAATAATAATCCTTACATTTCTAGCTGCTCCCTCTGGCATTTACACAGTCTGTGGGCATGTTGGTCAGAGAGTGACCACCAGGCAATGATCAGAAAAGCTGGCAGATGAGACAAGAACTGAAGCTCTGCCCTGAATGGGGTCCTGCACATTTAACAGTCCCTGAAAACTCACAAGAATGTTTCCCATTGAGTCACGGGTGGCTGGAAGTGCCCATGGGAAAATACTAACAGGAATTAAAATGAGTCGCCTGTGCTAAACGATATGAAAGCCTGTAAGCAAGATTTCCAGTAAGTGTTTGAAAAGGAAAAGAGCAATCGGCATCATCATAAAAGTTATTCCTCAGTCAGACGCTGTGTAATACTTCACAAGACTCTTGTACTCCCCAGTAAAAGTCTATGGATCGTAGGTGCTGGTTCTAAATCTTAGTAAGTATGTTCAGCCATGGAGGATAGGTTATGCCTCTAGCTAGTTATTCAAACGAATGCTGCAGGTAGCAGAGCAAAGAACACGGAGAATCTTTAAAATTGGAAGTGACTTCTGAAGGATGTAAAAACCAGACCAGTTCTCGCCCCATCATCCCCAGTGAACATAATTCCTCCATTTGCATTAGCTATTCGAGCTCGGTTAATTTTCTCAAACAGTAAAGTTATTCCAGACATCAGCATATAGCTGACAACGGATGTATGGAAGACTTGTGCCGTTCTGAAAAGGCAGCGAAAGCCCCACAGACGGCATGTCAGACAGCGTTAGGTGCTGATGAATGAACGTCAACTCTATGAAACTGTTTAAAATCCTTCATCTCGTATGGCAAAAAGATTCATAGTGAGAATGACCTTATAATTTCCTTATGGAAGTACACCAGTGGCATAATAAACTGCCTCAGAAGGAAATCCGATCACCTAGCAACTGCTTTGGCCTGAAAATTTCTAAATCTGAGGATTGGGAACATATTTTCAGGGATGGTTCCAATTCATTCACATGGCCATCCGCTCTCTCTTTGTTGACTTAACTACTTTTCCTTGCCTTTGCCTAATTTTCCTGGTCGCTGTTTACTTCTGTGTAAACAGCGCTCATACACCTGTGCTGCGAGCAGGGCAACTCCATCATGTAATGACAAGCAGTTTCCCCTCTGGCTTTGAGTCTAAAAATTAATTATATATATAGTTCTTCTTCACAGTTACTCATGATAAAGTGTATGTATTTCAGAATTTATACAAAAGTAAACCCCACCTTACTATGTTCTGAATTGCTTCGCATATGTCATTGCTTCTACTGCCTCACTAATTTAATTATACAGTTCACATGAAAAATTAGTGCCAACATTTAAATCCCTTTCTCTCAGTAGGCATAAATGCCAGTGAAGGAACCTAGTTTGGGTGAATTTCTGTTTAAAAAAGATATACTTAGCTTCCCTAGAGGTCTTAAACAGGTAGATTACTTTACTACAGAGTATCCCTGAATCTATAAGGAAGTTCAACCAGCAAATTCTCATGGGCTCTTCTAGCACATTGCAGAATCTTGCCCTGCTCAGTGCAAAGATTTGTTAACGTTACTGTTGCCAGACCTTCTCTTTTAGAAGATTGCTCTTTAAGAAGAATAGTTTGCTCTTCTTTTTTTCATCACAGCGAGTACCTCTCCTTACCATAGAAGTAACTCATTAATTCTTAATTCTTCATGCTGGGACCAGATTCACAGATTGACACAGAAGCATCAGAAACAGAGTTAAGATTAATTTCTGGCTATGACTACACTAGATTCCGACCACGGAAAGCTGGTAAGCTGTTAGCATGTTCCATGCTTTATTTTGGCCCGGGCTCTGTGGCAGTCTCCCAGCCAATGCGCAAACAGGGTTTAGGAATTAGCAGAGGCCGGAGAGGATTCCCAAAGGCAATTTGGATACAGTCACCCTCTTTTGGATGGGAAGAGAGTTTAGCTGTGCAAACACAAGCTAAACTGTGCCAGTTGGTCTCAGTGCCCGAAGCCTTTCATCTACTAGAGTGGACATAGCCTGTGTGTCTAAACATTGTAAAAGTTAAAAATACACATCATTAGGTACTGGAATGAATGGTTATTGATATAGATGGTGTTGATTAATGCTTATAGCTTCTTCCAGGCTTGGTGACAAAGTCACATCAATATTAGTCGGTATAAAATAAATTTCAGGCTCCTTAGCTGAATTAATAGGGCTGCACAACTGGATAGGTAGAAGAACAGGCAGCCCAGAAGAAGTGCTGAACCAGTCCCTGCCTTCCCTGTGCTCCTTGGACGTAACCTGTACTTGATTGTTGCAATGACTCTGGCTGTTTAGAGGAGACTTTCTTTTCCGTTCACGTCCCCTGTGCACTCATTCAATAGCAAGGTATAATTTATCCCTTATAATATGTATTAATTAATCCAATATGCTATATAATTCTTATTGTTCAACAACTATATAAAAGAAGGCAAATCTTCATAATTTTTGCAGTATGTTGCAGTAAAGAATACAACCTAATATTGACCTCATGAACTGAAAACCTGCCTCTCCTTTGTACTTTGTACCTCCAGCAGCAAACCATTAACTGTACAGTAGATTTCAGCTTTTTGTTTCTAAAGATGCTGATTCATACACCAAGGCCACTGAACCAAGTCACCTGACATTTGGAATCCCACCAGAATTACGGACTCAGATGACAGCATCAAAACAAGTGTAATGATCCGACACACAGGAGTGGGACTGCTCACACAGCAGTTTTTATATACAACAAACACTTCTTCAAAAGTCCAGTACATAACTTGGCTTAGTCATGTACAAGCCAAATCTACTCAGCTGGCCTCTACGGGACTGCTACCTCACACTAACAATGACCACGGCAACATTAAAAAAAGCTGTATTTTCACAGAGATAACAGCTCTTGAGCCATCTATTACATTTTCCAGACAGCACGTTATCTCTACATCAGCCATGTCGGGTTTTTGTGTGTTGTCTTTTTTTCTTGTTAATACCTTGATTGCTTTCAAAGTGACGTAAGTCTCAGTTTATAGCTGTATTTTCAGGCTATTTCAACAGTGCAGTGATTTGTTTTTTTTTTCTAAGGATTAATTTTTGCATAAGATTTAAGTTTCAAAAAGAATGTAAGTACTAATTCATAAACATCTTTAATACAAATATTCTGAAGATGCTCCAGTATGATTTTTTTTTTTTTTCTTTTCTAGTTACATCGCGGATAATTGTTTAGGAAACAGGCTACTTTCCTACTGGAAAGATAGGTTTAACAATGACTGAGAAATTGTGGAATAACTGAACATCTTAGCACTTTAACTATCTACTTATGCCTACTAATTATTGCTTATGAATCAGAATCACCATCAAACTCTCCTTTTTCTTTTTTAAGGAATTTACTGAACATAAAGCAATCACCTGGTCTTCTGATTCTTTCCAGATCATTGATTATTACATAAAGAACTAGTTCAAACATTTCATTAAAAAAATCACTCTAAAGAGAGAAGAAACTGATAACGCGTAATGGACTTTGAGAGTCTTGGAATGGCTTTGTCTTTTCCTCTCTTTCTGTAGTAACTCTGGAAAACGTACATAGGAGGAAAGGATTAAGAAATAAAATACATGTATTTTTGTCATACATAAAATGGGATGAATTAATCCTTTCTTAAAGCCTTACCACTGAGAAGTGACTTTAAAGGATTTTAGGTGCAGAAATGACTGGAATGTTTTAAGGAAACCTTCTCTACCAGTCAAAGCAAACAATCTCTTCATGAGTTATAAATGCTTGATGCTCCAGTATGCCAGGAAAAGGCATTGTTGACATGTGATCTTTGCTTGCTTTATTGAACACAAATATCTTATCTCCAACCACATTTGACATTTCAAGCTTTAAACATACTATTGAATATAAATCAGAGCACGGGAGCCAAAACTTTGTCTCATGGGAACTGCCTTAAATGGAATTTTTTAACAGGAAAAAAAAATGTTTGGTCCTAAGGCAAACTCAAAACTTGCGTAGGTGCCAGAAGTATTATTAAGATTTAGAATATGTTAACATAGTGTTCAGAGAGATATCTCCAGGAAAGTCTGTTGAGTGAGTCCTGGAAGAAGCCAGACAGTGGGTTTGTTCTCAGCATAGACTCAACTAGGACTCAAGCTGGGTTAATTAGCTCTATTGAGAATGTTAATAATAGTGACAGTGTTGATGAATCTGTGTTTGCTCCTGGAATTTGGCCTAAGTTTTCTTGTCTCATTGATCAGACAGATCACGTCATTGTCACGGCCCGCGGCGGCCAGGGCAGGAGGGCGGTGGGGGAGCGCGGCCTTGCGCGGGGCCGAACCGGGGCGCGAGGACGGACGCCCGGCGGTCAGCGGAAGGTTTCCCTCGGGGCAGAAGCAGCCTGAACTCGGGAGGTGTGACAGCCGGCGGCGGGGTTTCTCTCACGAACCGCCACGAAACCGCCTCCGCCACCCGCAGAGCACCGCGGTGCTGACCACAGCTATCTCCGGAGCTCCATGCCGGGGAGAACCCTCGGTTCCGAGCGGGAGTGGAGCGGAGCGGTCCCCCTCGCCGGTGCCCGGGGATGAGCGGGGCCGGGCGGCCGCTCCTCACCCGCGGTTCCTTGCCGGGGCAGCGGCCTGGTGAGGCAGAGCTCGTCCTTCGGCCGGACTTCCCTCGTTTCGAAGTTCGCTGTTTCTGTTTCAAACCTCTAGCACCAAGGGCTTACTTAGAGTGAAACCAGTCTGTTTTTTCAACTATGTTAGCTAGTGTAATAAAAGTCATTACTTCACCATGAAAAACTTGGCTAGCAGAACACAATCCTTAATTCTACCAATGTTTTCCATAGAAAATAGATAAATACGGAGAATATAGAGAGTGAACATCACCACCTGCAAGCATATTCCCAGATCTGGCCTCAGGAATCCTTACACGATTTAGCTATTAATAATTATCTTGTGATAAATAAATGCCATCTGAACAGGCTATACGATTCACTAATATTCAGCAAGATACTAGGTATTATGGAAGAGAGCATTATTACTTCCAGCCTTTACTTTTACACAGCATTGGATATAGGCATTTTCCTATCCTTAGTTTCTCTTATGTTTTTAATATGCAGCACTACTGCGAGATGACAGCCTTCCAGTCTTGTTGGTTTATCAAGCTGTTTATGTGCAATTCAATTTTAACTGTGTGCATTTGCTGTCGTAATAAAACAAGAGTCACCACAGACATGAAGGATACCTTAAATTCAAGAGCCTGTTTTCACGTAATACTTTGTTTTACTCAGGAGTCTGTGAAGCTCACCAGTATGATTATGTTTCACTAATCAGAGGTCCAGAAACATCAAGTTGTTTTGCTCTTAGAATTTATCCTTGATAGTTATTCCCTACAGAAATATTAATCCACAATAGATGCCTTATTAATTACCTCCTAACTAGGAGATAAAAATATAGCACTGTGCTATGGGCATTTTCATCCTATGAAAAAAAAAACCTGCCAAATTATGATAACAGCAATATTGTGATATTATGGTGCTTTTATAGAGTAGTCAATACATTTATTACAGGTATATTCCCATAATATTGTGAAGTCAACAACTATATGTTTATATCATTTATTTCTTACAAAGATTCTTCTATATTTCATATTTATTCATGCTTGGATGAATCTCTTCACCCAGCTAGTTTATTAAAATTTCAGGTGAGTGAAACCATAAATTTCAACATGGCTCCATTCTGAACAGTCTATGAAGCAGTAGATTGGAAGCATAAAATAAAGCGAGGAGAATCATGTCATGTTCTACTGGGAGACATATTTTACCCTTCAGCAGCATATTAGAAACGCATGTTTTAGAAATTGAGGCAAGGCATACAGTAGCTTCTTCCCATGAGATATATTTCTCTGCCTAGAGCAGATTTTTCCTCTTGGCAGTGTGTTTCAGGACTGGCGAGTTCAACAGTTTAATCTCAGATACAGGCTGGGCGATGAGTGAATCGAGAGCAACCATGAGGAGAAGGACTTGGGGGTGTTGGTTGACAAGAAGCTCAACAGGACCCGGCAATGTGCGCTTGCAGCCCAGAAAGCCAACCGTATCTTGGGCTGTATCAAAAGCAGCGTGGCCAGCAGGTCCAGGGAGGTGAGACCCCTCTGCTCCACTCTGGTGAGACCCACCTGCAGTTCTGCGTCCAGATCTGGGGTCCTCAGCACAGGAAGGACATGGACCTCTTGGAGCAAGTCCAGAGGAAGTCCATGAAGATGATCAGAGGGCTGGAGCACCTCTCTGATGAAGACAGGCTGAGACAGTTGGGGTTGTTCAGCCTGGAGAAGAGAGAAGGCTCCAGGGAGACCTTATAGCAGCCTGCCAGTACCTAAAGGGGGCCTACAGGAAAGCCAGAGAGGGACTTTTTACGAGGGCAGGTAGTGTCAGGACCAGGGGTAATGGCTTTAAACTGCAAGAGGGGAGATTTAGATGAGATGTAAGGAAGAAGTTCTTCACCGTGAGGGTGGTGAGGCACTGGAACAGGTTGCCCAGAGAGGTTGTGGCTGCCCCCTCCCTGGCAGTGTTCAAGGCCAGGCTGGATGGGGCTTTGGGCAACCTGGTCTGGTGGAAGGTGGCCCTGCCCAGGGCAGGGGGGTAGAACTGGATGATCTTTAAGGTCCCTTCCAGCCCAAACCATTCTGTCATTCTATGATTCCATGAATCTCTTTAGCATTTGCATTACATTTTCCAATTCAGAAAAGAATTTAAAAGTTCTAGCATACTGTTATTCACAGAAGGTCTTCACTGTGTCAGTGTGACAGAGAAGCAGCGTAGCCCCTGAAGAAGTGGCAGCCCTGCAGCCCTACCACTGTTGCTGTTAGACTGCTTACTACAGCTTTCACATTCCCACATCTATCCTGGACTACAAGCGACTACAATAAAGTACAGAAAAGAGGAATATTCCTCGGGTGAATGCTGGACTCCTTCAGGAATGGGGAAAGGGCTGTTTCCTTTGCTGCTCATTTCAGGTCCATATTTACATCTTTGTTCTTATGTCATGGCTTCATGTCCATGGTGCTCAGCTAGAACTTTGTATTTCAAAATTTAGTTGGGTCTGTGAACTATTCAGGAGCTTAACCCAAAAGGCATTAATAATTTACATCTGCTAATAACTGATTTTTATATTTTCTTCTGTAAAAGTAAAAAGCAAAATGTGGGCAGATTTTATAATGGATCTGTTGCTGGATAATACTAAATGAGTTTTCTGAAGTAAATAATTGACATGCATATGAGAGAAAAAGGATTTTGATCTTTAGTTGAACTAAAGAGGACGAGTAAGATATAACTACTGAAAAAGTAAAACAGACTCCTGAATATACACAAGTACCAAGATGTATGCTCAGAAAATTTCAGCCATTCATTTCAATTTCATTTTAGTTCATTAAAAATTAGCATATGTTGCCTTACTTTTTTCTAATTTTAAATATAAGTTTTTATGAAATCATAATCTTCAGGTTTAGATTAAGCTAAAGATACAAACCCCGTGTCCTCCCTATCACCATTTCTGTTACTGAAAATAGTTAAGTTGAAAGGAATTTTTTAAAATTGTAAGGTTTGGCCTTAATAAAATTCTGTAAAAATGGTAAAACTAAAGTATTTCAAAAATTACTAGAAAATACAAATCAAGTAAAAACAGGACTCCTAGAATTCCTTTTTTTTTTCTTTTCTTTTTTTTTTTTTTTTTTTTTTTTTCCTGCTGTGCTAACTTGATACCACAATTCTGTGCACATGAAGCTGCATTCATTATCTGGCTTTGCCCTTGCAACCACCATCTCACGAAATGGTCCCATGTTCAACAAAGAACTCAATCAACCAGCAACATTCTCCACTTCCTTTTGGTCTGATTCCCCTGTAAAGCTGATATATATCAGAGCACTTGGTCCCTCTTTACCACAATTTCATCTTTTTTTCTTTTTTTTTTTTTAAATTCAATGGAACTTCTTGTTTGCATCTAATGTTCTTTGGTTAAAGTCTCACTGATTGCAAGTAATTATCAGTACTGTGTACCTTTTCTACCAAATGGTTTTTGCTGCATGCTTGTGCTGCCTAGAAAACTTTTGCAGATAAGTACTTTTAGAGCAGACTGATTTTGCAGAAGGTTCTGCATACCAGCAGAAATTAGAATTTTCAGGAAGACACAGCTGCCTGCACTGTCTGCCTGACAGGTATATATCCATACTAAACCACTGCCTTACTGCAGAGATAACAACATTGCAGAGGTGTGGTGAAAGCACCTGTATTGGGTTTGTGTGGCCAGGTTTCGGTAGCGGGGGGCTGCAGGGGCGGCTTCTGTGAGAAGCTGCTGGAAGCTTCTTCCCCCATGTCCGACAGAGCCAATGCCAGCCGGCTCCAGGACGGACCCGCCGCTGGCCAAGGCCGAGCCCATCAGCGATGGTGGTAGTGCCTCTGGGAGAACAGAGTTAAGAAGGGGGGAAAAGTTGCTGCACAAAAGCAACTGCAGCCGGAGAGAGGAGTGAGAAGATGTGAGAGAACCAGCCCTGCAGCCCCCCAGGTCGGTGCAGCAGGAGGGCAGGAGGTGCTCCAGGCGCCGGAGCAGAGATTCCCCTGCAGCCCGTGGGGATGAAGACCACGGTGAGGCAGGCTGTCCCCCTGCAGCCCAGGGAGGTCCTCGGGGGAGCAGATCTCCACCTGCAGCCGGGGGAGAGAGGAGCCCAGGCTGGAGCAGGGGGATGCCCGAAGGAGGCTGGGACCCTGTGGGAGCACTTCCCTCTGGATGGCATCCCATCCCTCAGGCACGTCAACTGCGCCACTCAGCTTGGTGTCATCTCCAATCTTGCTGAGGGTGCACTCAATCCCACTGTCTTTATCATTGATGAAGATATCAGACAGTACTGGTCCCAGTACGGACGCCTGCGGGACAGCACTCATCACTGATCTCCATCTGGACATTGAGCTGTTGATCACCACCCTCTGGATGAGACCATCCAGCCAATTCCTCATCCACCAAACAGTCCATCCATCAAATCTGTATTTCGCCAATGTAGAGAGCAGGATGTTGTGGAAGACAACGTCAAAGGCCTTCCAGAAGTCCAGAGAGACGACACCCATAGCTCTTCCCTTGTCCACTGATGTAGTCACTCTATCATAGAAGGCCAGGCAGGACTTGCCCTTGGTGAAGCCATGCTGGCTGTCTCGAATCACCTCCCTGTCCTCCGTGTGCCTCAGCACATATATTATGTATTTATTAAACAAGTCTTCAAGACCACTTCTACCTTACTAACTGAACTGCTTAAACCATTAGTTATGAGAGTAACCCTTTTCTTTCACTTTGTGTTGTTTCTCACACAAAAGTCTGAGGAAGAAGGTACACAAGTGTAATAATACGGAGGGAGAGGCAGCTTTGCAATGCTTCTGCATTCATGCCTTCTTCCTTAAATAGTTTTTGATGACATATTCTTCAGCATGTAAGGCCACTCTTAGGTGATTACCTGTCCTTGTACATTCCAAATATACTGATGAACTAAATTCTGCTTTATGAATATTTCAAGATAACATGCTAACAAGTTAGGCATTTAACTGCCCAGCTTCTCTTCTGGGTCAGAAGCTCATCCTCTTGGATTCCTAGTCACATAAACACCAAAGGAAATGAGTTTTGTATTCCAAAAGAGAAATGAGATTTTTCAGACAGACAGTTCCACCATTACATTGATGTATTTTAATCTGGAATTTCTCCTACTTTTAGCATATGTTGTGTTTCAAATATTTTGGTTGTTATTAAAAAAAAACCACCAAAACGAGAGAGGGGGAAAAAAAGTCATGGTGTTTATTTCCCAGATATTCTGAGTCTCTGAGAATTTACTCAAAAATAGAGAAAGGAGCAAGAGATGTTATTCAAGATATAGGTTTTTTGAGTGGTGGCTTAAGGACAGAAATGAGAGAGGCCTAGTGGAGATTATAGCAGCTAAACAAGATCAGAAAAACTACAGAAGCAGAAACATTAAAAGTAAGCCCAGGCAGGAGGTTATTAGTGAAAAGAAAGATGAAGCTGTACTGTCCTAGACCTGTTTCACAAAGAGATGAGTCAAGAAATAAGATTATCACAGAGATTTGGTCAATAGTTTGGGGGAAAATAATTTTAAGAAATTGTGACAGTAATGGGGCTACAAAGCTATTGATGAATATGAGATATATACATTGAGTAGATGACAGAAATCACTAATTAAAAGAAACAGTTGGAAAATTATGTAAGATTATGTGTGAATGGGAATAATACATTGTACATGACTACCAGTTTCATCCTGGATAATTTACTAGTGCATGAGATTAATATTGTAAATTAATTAAAAGTCTAAACATAATTATTTACGTGTGTTTGCCAAAAACATTTAACAAAATTTCTTCAATATATAGTTTAGTGAAAAATGCCATGGATAATTTATTTCCCTACTGATTTATTATCTTTATTATTTTACCGCTCCCCATGAATGAAGGTTTAAAGAGGAAAATCAAAGGAATAAGTTCTCTAAGAATTATTTGATTTATACAGTGGATGTATTTCTTCTCAAAAGTCTATGCTGAATACCCATTATTTGTTTGACCACTTTATCTCTGTTACTTTATTTAAAATTTTACTATACTATAGTTAAAAGAAAAAACTACTTTGGCTTTCACTTTTTTTCAAATAGATAATAAAAAAAATGGATCTAACTGTTAATTTTAGATGAGTTCAACAGCCCAACATCAGTCTGAATATGACAAGAAATATTTACCTATCTTTTTCTACAGGGATGGAGAAAAATTATAGACCATAAAGATTACATTGACAATTGGAGACAGTCACTGACTTATCTACCATTAACTAATTGATAGATTGAGAGAAATGTGACAAGGCATGTATACCTAGAATGCATGACCATAAAATTTATATCTTTGCCTTCTTTTTCAGAAACAATTTGCTATCAGATACAGTGTCCAATTGAAATGCAACCTAAAACAAGGACTGATCATCTTTACGTGTACATGAAGCACCTAACAAACTGTTAGAGTGTGTAGTGCAGACAAGTTGTAAGAGAGTCATTTTGAGAATCTATAAACTTTTAGATCATTGGATACATAGTATCCAATAGTATCTCCAATAGTATAGTATCTGATAGTATCCAATGATATGTTTACATGAAGCAAATTAATTTTAGTGACTAAGTAATCATCTTTCTACATTTTAGCTAGACTCAGAGAGGATCTTAGCTTTTGCAAGGCTTATTTCTTGCAACACCAAATTTTCAGAAGCCCTAAGAAAGCATAATGGTAGAAGCCAAGGAACTCTTGAAAGAAATAAGTATTTGATGGAGAAGTGTGTTGCTTGTTAAAATAATCACCTCCTTCAGTAGTCAGGGCATTGAAAGAGAGCAGTGTTCTTGTTCTTCATTAATTTATCCCTTAACTGTGACACAGAAAGTAAGCATTTTCAGTCTAAGACCTTAAACAGTTGATGTGTTCTGGTTGTTGGAGTGTTTATCTAGCAGGTAAAAGAGTGAAACTAGCTCCTTCTAGCAAAATACAAAGATTTTACTCTCTCCAGGATTTAGGCAATTGTACCCATGTACATTCCTAAAAATTTATGAAGAACTCATTGCTGTGGCTGATTAAACTTGTATGAATAGAACATTTCTTCGTTCCTTTGTTCTTTAAGTTACAAACTAGAACAATAATTAAAATTGAAGGTGTTGGTAATTAAGATCAATTATTAAACTTCAAAGGGTAAGGAGAAGGTACGCAATCAGGTCAGCTTGCTAACTTCAGCCAGAGCAGTGGAACAGACAACTCTTTCCTCCTACCTTTGCTGCCAAAGGTGAGCCAGCATCTGGAAACATTACCAGCACAAATTTAAGCAGCTGGAGACTTCACATGCAAGGGTGCATGGGACTTTTGTGAACAGCAATATTGACTATTTTTGGTGCCTGAAAAGATTCTTGGTGCCTAAATCCCTATTATGATTCTAGTCCTTAGAGCTTTAGCTAGAAATCTTGTATAATAGTATTAATAATGCAGAAAGAATTCACAGAAGTCTGGTGAGGCTTAATTAGCAATTACTTGCAGAATGCTTTGAAGATGTAAAATGCTGTATCATTATTAATAACATAATAGTAATTACTTAAAGGCAAAATATTATTCCTCCTTTTATTTTGAAGACTTAATTAATTCTATAATTGTTTATTGCAACAATTAATCAATAAATTTACAGCCTTTAAGACAAGCTAGGTGAGATGTTGATTTATTGAATTTATTCTTCTGAAGAAAAGTTTATGAAGAATAAAAGAAGAGCTGTAAGTAAAAGCTTATCCTAAAATTCATAAAAATAAAGAAAAAATGAATTATAAAGGCTGATAATATTTAAAACAACAAAGAAATCTGTAGGATCATCATGAAATATTTCCAACAACAAAAAAAAACCCAAAGCAAAACAAACAACTAAAAAAACGATGAAGAGACACCTACTTCCCAAAGTAAGATGCTAAAAAAGATGTACTGTGCGCTTTCCTCGGCCTTACGGATTTCTTGTTGTTGTTGTTGACATACACATCTAAATTCTACAGCGAGCTCACTACTCCCATGCGCAGAAGAGCCACAGCAACGGTTGGAGCGTGCTGCTTCCCTCCAGGACACGAGCTCTGGGCTGACCCCCGCAGCCAGACCCCCCAAGCTGAAGCAACGCACTCAGGGCCCTGACACTCCGTTCCACGCCCGGTTTGGGCACGTATCAACAATTTGCCATACAGCAGCTTCCAAAGAGCGAAAACGTTAGGTCTGTGATCGAAATGGAAGCTTCAGCACAGTCCCACGTGCACCTGACCCGGACAGTTGTGTGAGCTCTGGGGGAGTGTAGCAGGATGCTCCAGATAGTAACTGCAGATATTCCTTACAACAAGTCACTGAAATGGAGTTTAATAACAAGCAAAAAGCAAATCTTCAATGTATGAACACTGAGACTAAGACCGCGAGGAAGTTCCATGAAGGAAGCATTAACATTTTTAATCAGAAGAACTTTTCTCTTCAGAAAAGAGAAGAACCAACTGCTGGAAGTTAAATTTTACTTTAAGCTCTTACTTGCCCTCTGTGCTCTACAGGGATGCTTCTACATTAGCATTTTAGATCAAATCCTAGTGTGCTTTTGAAAAAAAACTTCCAGTCATCCCCATTTCCTTACACCTCCAACTCTACACATCCTAGAGTGCTTTTAGAGTGAACCACCTTTCTTTCACATAAAAATGAACTGTAAGAAAGCCCCCATGAGTGCGGCTTGTGAACTCTGACTACTGAGGAGTATTCAGTGCATGGAACCAAGCTAGAACTGGTCCACAGGAACTTCTGGAATGTGTATAATGGGGATTCTTTGTTCCCAGCACCAACTGTTTCACTTCACAAATCCATTTCAATCCCTTTGTGCTATTCGTTAATAGCCTACCTATAACTTTGAACACATTCTTCGGATGTTCTGTGTCTCAGTATCCATATAAAACAATAAGAATAATAACCTCCTTACAAGGACACAGTTTTTATCATGTATTTGCAAGGTAATCAGTGATTTTAGAATGGATGTTTTCTTCAGAAAATATTTTTCCCCAAAACTCATGTGAATAAGTCATATTCTTTGAATTGTACAGTTTAAAATTTTTTTAAAGATATTTTTGCTTTGAACTTTCCAACTGTAATCTAAAAATACCGTTAGCAGTACAGCTTCATTCTCCATTTAAATATTCCTTTAGTACTGTACAAGGAGCTTAGGAAAATGATTTTAACAAGTATGTTTGGTCTTCATTTGAATTTCTTAATCTATAAAATATAGGTCAAACTTAATTAAATCAATGGGGAATGGATGTTATTTTGAGGAATAGTAAAGCATAAAGGAGTAAAAACAAATCTCAGTTCTGATATTTAGTATTGAGAGAGTTACTTGATCATATAACACTGAGTCTATAACCCCCTCATCCACCATCAACCTGTCTCAGACTTTTTCATATTTTTGTGTTCTATGACTCCTTCTCTCTCTGTTTGCTTCTTATGCTAGGATTTGCTTTTCCTTAAGTAGTTTTACATCTCCCCAGCCAGCCCATTTCCTTTCTTAATACGCTACGTGCTTTCTGAACAAAGTGTTCAACAGTACTCATCATGAATATAGCAATGAAGCTGTCTTCATCAGAAAAATCCAACTCCTCACAAATATTTTTCCTTAATGAAGATACTCTGGTTTTGAAAAATTGTCTTGAAAGGAAAGACTTCTTCAGTCCAGGCTCACAATAGAAACAAAACACCTTAAAAAAGCAGGATAATCAAACTCAGATGTTAGTCAGTTTGTTTGTTTGTTTGGGTGTTTGGTTGTTTTTTTCCAGAGTCATTTATGACACAACTGCTTAGTGAAGAAATTCCTGGTTGTGTCAACTTGAGTAAACGTGAAGTCATGTTCATTGAGTTGATTTACTCAATTGACCTGAGGTAATCTAATTATGGTGCTATGTGGTGCTACGGCCGAATTGTTAGTTTAGTGTGATTTGCTAATGCAAACACACTTCTTTCTTACACTATTTCACAGTAAATGTGAAACAGGTATCACACCAGTGAGCATCCAGGCCAGGCGAGCTCAGTGCCAGGTTATGAATGTCTATGCCAGAGGACACAAACATTCTCTTAGGAACTGGCTTGCTAATGTTGCATGTGAGTGCTTACACCACTAGACTATTGGCTGTTTGAATTGATGGGATTCTTTGATTTTGTCTCTACAGAAATGATAATGGACCAGGACCATTCTCTGGTACTATAGCCAAATGGGCAAATGATGCTGACATCACCAAACCCGTGGACATTTCCCCAAAACACATTGACATGACTGGATTTTCAACAAAGTAGCCACCACTTTCTTTTAAAATGTAGCTGGAAAAGAAGCCCCGTCTTTGGGCTAGAAATTAAAAAAAAAGAAATAGTAAGAATTAGCTAGAAGATAAAAGATTAGGTTTGAATTCTACATTTTGTACTGGTAAAACTTCTGTTACCCAGAAAGTATTTTAACTGTGACATTGTAAGGTATTTAAAGCACAAGAATACACAATCATCTTATGAAAGCAAGGTCTCTGTTCCGAAAGGAAGTCGGTACTCTATGAAAGAGTTGTTATCCTGCTACGACACTCATTTGAGACTAGAGAATTCTTGTCCTTTTGCCTTAGGACTGTTTAACACAACAAACAAATTCAAGCTACATTGTTAGGAGCTAAGAATCTTACCTCACATGTGGACATGAGCTGTCAAAACAGAAGGAAATATTCCCTTTACAGACTTGACTCAATAGTTGTGCTAATGACTTGAATGAGAAGGAATATTAAATTTCCAGATAGCACAAAATGAGTACAAGCTCCAAGTACATGGGGGACAGAGTTAGAATTCAAATTGATTTTGACAAATTTGAAAAGAGAAAATCTAAGAAGCTGCATGCAAGACAGTTATTTAGGAAAAATCAGCTCTTCATATCCTAGATGGGGAATAGCTGACTAATATGAATTATACTAAAAAACTCTAGAAAAAAGTTCCATCCTGTAACAGGATGGAGAAAAGTTCTCCACCTGGTAGCAATGATGACGCAAACAACCCTACTTACTGCTGTCTAGCCACAAAGAATGAAATATATATTAGCATAGAGTAATAGTAAGTAAAGGAGGTAAAAAAAAAAAATCATCTAACTCTCAAATACCTAAGCCATTTCACAGCTTTTAAACATCAAATGGAAAGATTTTTCAGAGTTGAATTGCTAATAGGTTTGTTTTACAATGTATCTTACTGTCTTGGGCTATAGAGATTTTTTATGTTTGCCTAAACCAGCTTTAATATTGTTTGTTGACTGGGTGACATTTGCCATGTACAATCGCTACAAGAAATCCTTATAATCTTATTCTTTAGATTCTGATTGATACATTAAAAAAAAATCATTTTGAGTGAAGTAATATTAGTGTTATCTCAGTCTGTAATTAAATGAATGGCTAGACCCTTTACTTATTCCTTGAATTATAAAACCAAAGTCTTCCAATAAAAATAAATAAGAACGAAGTGATCCAACTCCAGTTAAGAAATTCTAATGCATTCCAACTACAAGGAATTTGATCTTTCTTTAAAACATCATTAAGAGATTCTTATTAAACATTTTCAATGGCAGATGTATTAGGCTTAACATGCATTTCCCCAAGTTCTTTTTAACTTTGAAATAACATACTATTAGGTAGAGAACACAGTGCAAGATGTTGTATTCAAAGGGGAGAAGAAATCAGCCCTAAAAAGGCAATTACCATTACTATATATCTGTCATATTGGTGTCCTTTCTTTTCATATGGTTAAGTCTCTTTTAAAATTGATGCTGTCTTACTTTCTTATAAGTCAGTTCATCACCCCTTGTCTCTGCCGCTCCTTCCTCCTCAGGGGCAGGACTCCTCACTCTTCCCCTGCACCAGCGTGGGCTCCCTCCCACGGCAGACAGTCCTCCATGAACTCCTCCAACATGGGTACCTCCCATGGGCAGTGGTTCTTCACGAACTGCTCCAGCGTGGGTCCCTTCCCCGGGCTGCAGTCCTTCAGGCACAGACTGCTCCAGCGTGGGTCCCCCGCGGGGTCACAACTTCTGCCAGAAAACCTGCTCCAGCGTGGGCTCCTCTCTCCACAGGGCTGTGGGTCCTGCCAGGAGCCTGCTGTGGTCTGGGCTTCCCACAGGGGCACAGCCTCCTTCGGGCAACCCCCTGCTCCGGCGTGGGGTCCTGGCAGAGACCTCCTCCTTCATCCCCCTCCTCCTCCATTGTGCTGAGGACCCCAGATCTGGAGGCAGAACTGCAGGTGGGGTCTCACCAGAGCGGAGCAGAGGGGCAGAATCCCCTCCCTCAACCTGCTGGCCACGCTGCTTGTTATGTAGGCCTGGATACAACTGGCTTTCTGGGCTGTGAGCACCCATTGCCAGCTCACCTCCAGCTTTTCATCCACTAGTACTCCCAAGTCCTTCTCCACAGGGCTGCTCTCAATCCCTTCATCCCCCAGCCCGTATTGATACACGGGATTGCCCCGACCCATGTGCAGGACCTTGTACTTGGCCTTGTTGAACTTCATGAGGTTCACCTGGGCCCACTTCTTAAGCTTCTCCAGGTCCCTCTGATTGGCATCCCGTCCCTCAGGTGTGTCAACCGCACCACTCAACTGGGTGTCATCTGCAAACTTGCTGAGGGTGAACTCAATCTCACTATGTCACTGATGAAGATATTGAACTGTACTGGTCCTGATATGGACTCCTGAGGGACACGCCTCATCACTGATCTCTATCTGGACATTGAGCTGTTGACCACTACCCTCTGGATGCGACCATCCAGCCAACTCCTCATCCACTGAATGGTCCATCCATCAAATCTATATCTCTCCAATTTAGAGAGAAGAATGTTGTGGGGGACCATGTCAAAGCCCTTACAGAAGTCCAGATAGATGACACTGTAGCTCTTCCCTTGTCCACTGACGTAGTCTTTGTTTAAAGCTCTTCCCACCAGGTTGCCTAGCCTGTAGACGAAAACGCTCATGCCCCACTCAATCAGGTGGTTTCCGTCTCTTCCTAGGAGTCTTTGATCCTGAGAAAGAGTCCCATGGTCATAAAAGTCAAATCCCTCAGTCCATACACAATCACAGGAAAGTTGAGATTGGAATGGACTTTCTGGAGGTCATCTGCTCCAATCCCCCTGCTCTAGCAGTGTCACTCTGTGTGTGAACCATAGTGGCATGTTTGACATTCTTTACGTACTCTATTATTTCTAAATGCTAGTTTTAATCAGTGGTTTTGGCTTTTTAATATCTGAGCCAAGAGATCTATTTTGTTATGTTGAACAAGACCAATTAATGAGTTTCTTCTCAGTAAGACAGAACTTCCACTGTCCCTTTGTAGATATAGAATTAAAGTTTTTCTCTAATTTATTTTCATATAGATCTTTATTGCTTTTTTTTTTACCATCAATTGGAAGTATGAACAATAGTTTTAGATTACAGATGAGTATTTTGCCTGACAAGAGTATGAACAATATTTCAGGTGTTATAAAAACTACTGCCTCAGTAACTGTGAAAAGTCTCTCTTTTGTCTGTAGATGAGCTTCTAGTTGAAAAGTTTTTACTTTCTGTACATATTCTCTGAATGTTGTTTACTCAGGTAAAGATACAAAAATTTTTCTAAAATAGTTTCTTTTCTGAAAGAGTTTTTGAAAGGGCTTGTAATCTGCTGCTGGTTGCTACATGTCGAAATACTGATGGACCGGGGGTAATAATTTTACTTCATTCTTTCGAATACACACCTTACCCCTGTGAAAACTGTTGGAATAAGGAAGCTGATAATTAAAATGGAGTGATCATTTTATCTGTCTGGATGAAAGGATTGATTAAGGTACTCTATGGAAGAAAGTTTTTTTAAAAGGAAGATAGAAATCTTTAAAGGAACAGTAAAATAATCAATTCTGCCAATCTCCAATTTTGAGTAAATCAAGTTGTTTCCTACAGCTGGAAATAGCATGAATTTATTAAAGAGATTTCTGTTTGCACGTTTTCTATCAATGAAATTTAAATTATAAAGTATCTATTCACATATATATCTTGTCTTGTCAATGCACTAGTAAAGATGCATGAATCAGAGAGGCAAACAAGGGGGCAACGAGAGTTTTAATTAAAATGACTCCATAGGTCATTCTCATTTAGGTGTATATGGAGTTAGAAATTGATAAATCACAACATCCATCAAAGAACACCAATAGGTCAGAACCTGTGGATAGGTTATCGTTGGATACTATGTAGTGAAATTCGACTGAACTTGATGGGGAAAAAAAAAAAAGCTATCTGAGGACATATTTGCTTTGCCACAAATGGTACCTTTAGGTGCAATAACTTGTGCATTCATTTGGCTCAAAGCTGTTAGACAGCAGTTCAGCTGAGGTCTGACCTTGGTGCCTCATGCTTTCTGGTGCTTAAAATGTTGTAGATGTCATCTACAAGATGTGTAGGAGGAATTCACATCATCAGTAGTATAGGAACAAAGCCGAGTATATTAGTGTTGAAGGGGCCAGATTTGTTTCACAGACATAGAGGTCCTCATCACAAACATCTTTGTGCAAAGTCCATTTTTTTGTGTGTTGTCCACCAGTGCAGCTGAATTGCATTTCTGGTATATTTCTTCAGGATATTTGAATTTATAGAAATACCTCATCTAAACAAACTGGTTTGGTTTTGTTTCTGGTTTTTTGCATTTCTTCGTCTACATAATAATACTTAAGGATTCAATAACAGGAAATTTGGCCTGATTTTGCCAATATACTCTACATATAATTTTATTTCAGTGTAAGAAATTCTTTTAAATCTAAATGCAGTGCCACTGACTGCTGTTACTGAAGACACAGGAGGAATTTTCTGCTAACTTGGTGACATACAGATGAAAGTTGGGGTTTTTTTTAGAGACTAATATAATTCATAAAATATGTTAATTTTTTGTTACTTTATATAACTTGTTTTCCTTGCCATCTCCCTTATCTGCTTATACAGATATTGATACACACCAGTTCCTTCTGATTTAGATAAAGAATTTTACTGGATTTAATGCAGGTGCTTATTTGTAGTGTCTTTGAGCTCTGCTTCTTTGAACAATTCACCAAGAAAGAAAATTATTTATTAGAGGTTTTATCTGAAGTATGTGTTCTGCAGAAATAATTCTCTCCTCCTCACCACCTATGCAAAGTACTTACTCATCTTTAAAAGAGATTCTGATTTTAAAGTGAACTTGTTAAAAAGGAAGATGTCAGAAAATGCCTTTAGCTTACCTAACTGAGGCTGTGAAACTAAATCACTGAAACAACATCCAGTCAATTCAAAAACCAGTATTTGAAGTCACATGTATAGCACAGTTTTTTGCTAAATAGTTGAGGTGTTAATGGATTTTACTTTTTCTATGCAGAGCATATGAGCAATGACAGAGAAGTTTCTATGACCTCAGGAATATTACACCTGTCAGAAATGAAATGAGTACAACTGTAAATTACACATAGACTACAAGTTTGGACTCTTTTGTCTGGAGATGGAGAAACCTGGTACCTGTCTGCTTTCACTGAAGTGTATTGCCATGGTTTGTAAAGTCCATGAGAGAAATGAGGTGGCCTCAGGTTTAATTTGTCTTTGCTTGAGCCTCTTCCTCTTGTATGAAGAGCTGTGTACCCTTCAGTAAAGCATTGCTTTAACCTTCATGAATAAGGTATGTGAACGCTGACAATATCTATGCTTGTCTATTCTATCTATATCCATCTGTATGATAGCGATGTTCTGAAACACTGCCACCTCATGCTGTTTCATGCAGAACTAAGCACAGTCAATGTAGACTTAGAAGATTTGTTTCACTGGGGTCGTATACACATATAATTTTCCTTCCAATACTGGTTTTAAAATTTGGATTAATCCAAAATATCAAAGCCAAATAACTTAGTTTCTTCCACTTCACCCAGTAGGCAGAGTGAAAAATTTAGCAAGTCTAGGGAAAAATTGGGCTTGGGCTTGCTTGGAAATATCTGTAAAACAAAATAAATGTATTTGTGACTGACGACTATAACTAGCACACTGAGAGTAAGGGTGGATTTTTGGGGATCAGCTGCCTTTAGTCAAGATATCTGAAAGGGCTTGCATTCTCTGGGGATTCATGGTCTTGAATCACGCCCTGAAGTTGGGATGTAACTGCTTACATTCAAAGACCAAGCATCAATATCTTTCTTTTCTTAAATGGCTACATGAGACACCATCTTTCCTGCAGCAGTCAAGGTTTATCATGGCTGAGAGAGAACCAATTCACTGCCTCTTTTTGACATTGATGCAAATTCTTCAGTCTCCTTCAAAACAACTGCAGCCCACAT
Source organism: Astur gentilis (assembly GCF_929443795.1). NCBI lineage: Eukaryota > Metazoa > Chordata > Aves > Accipitriformes > Accipitridae > Astur > Astur gentilis. The sequence continues at coordinate 2,655,860 of NC_064894.1, read as the reverse complement.
GCTGTAAAATACTATGGGGCACAGCTATCTTCAATGTACCCATTATGACTCTTGCACTTAAAAAAAAAAAAAAAAAAAAAAAGTCATGAAGGGGAGAGAACGTGGTTGAAGGAATTGAATATGACTAGAGGTTAGAGTATCCACTTATGAAGTAAGAATTTTGAGTGTCTGTTCTTCATCCAGGCATTGCAGTTGAATTTTACATGATGAACTTCAGGAATAAAATGAAAAAATACTTCAGCCCACCCTCATAAATGGTTGCCTTAACTATAATGGTTATACATAAAATAATACTTTGTTTTCTCTCTTATATGGTAGATCTCAATTCTTTGTTTGCACAGCAGCTGGAATTTTCATTATGTCACATTCTCTTCACTATAATGTGTGGTAAGTATTTAAGATGATGTCTATAATGATAGAATTTGAAACTTCCTTAAGACAAAGGAAATTAATCCTATTCCCAGGCAATGGATGCAGCAATCTGAGCTATATCCCTAGCTGGAAAAAAGAAGGTAGAATCACTTCCTTTTGGTCTAAATTTATGTCTTGCAGGAATGCCGGAGGTGCAATATGTGTAGTACCTAAACTTGAAAACATGATCATAAGATATGGCAAAAATGAAGTCCAGAAATATTTAAGGTAAGAATGTGAATGAGGTCTTTCTACAAACAAGAACTAAGCAAGCTTTTCACCTTTGTGAGACAGTCCTGTTGTTTCCAGAAATGACCTTTTAGCCACCTCTACTGTAAAAAAAAAAAAAAAACAACCAAAAAAAACCCCAACCAACAAAAAACCCCAAGCAAAACCTAGTATTTATCTCACTTTTCTTCAGAAATCTATTGTGAAGATTTATACAGCTGAATTAATCAGACTTGTATGTAGACTCCTTTTATATTCAGTGGAAGGAAATAAACAGTTTTAAAGCACTATTCATTGCATCCTCAGGTACACATCTAATATAGTTCATGTAATTCTCAGTCTAGAAGCACCTGGTTTTTTTCAGTTGACTATAAAAGAAACTTAAGGAGAGTACTTCACATGTCATATTGAAGATATACTTGCATTGTGTGATGAAACCTACTTTAAGTGCCTTCCTAATTAGAGACAAAAAAAAAATGATAAAAGAGCAGGAGGTTAAAATCTTATGTTTTGCACTTGAGTGACTTACTCCAACCCCAGTTCACTTTCTATAGCTACTTTTTAGTGTGTGCCCGAGTCCTTCCCACACGCCTATTTCACCTATCCTGATCTGCATAGAGACAGCAGTCTGCAAAGGAAGTTATAACTAAGTCTTTAGTCAAACTCAAACGACAAAGCAATACATAGCTAATGTTTATAAAAGCAAAGATGATAACACTTGGTTCTATCGGGCATCTTGATGATTTTTTTAATTAGCTATTTTAAAAGGTGTTTGTTGGATCAGATAGAGATTATTGGCTTAATAGCAAATTTTTTAAATAATTAACAAACTGATTCTGAGATGTGAGGACATAACAATATTACTTCCAGGGGCTACTTTACAATATTCACAGGCATGTGCATTTCCTAAGGCATTAATAACACTGTAATATGAATAGTTTAAGAAAAGAAAATTCCGCAAATATATGAGAAATAACTGAAAGTGCAGAAACTGCTTTATTTCATAACTTGTTAACAGGCTAACATTCAAGTTATTAAAATTCTCCTCTTAAAATGTGAAACATACTCAGCTTATATAAACAATGTGCTGCTGAAGAGCAAGAAAATGAAGCATGAATCACTCAGTATCTTAACAAAAGCTAATAAAAATAAGAAAATCTGAAAGTGAAAAAGCTTGAACTTAAGTTGCAGTTGTTATGGTCTTTTTTGTTTATTCACTTCTTTATGTTTTTTCCAAGAATACCCATAATCCTAGAAAAAAAACTTTTCTCAGGCACCGGAAGGTGCAGAAATTGCAACTGGCAATAAAAATTCTAAAGGAAATTTCATAAGCACAGAGATGAGGTTAACCCCTATAAGTCAGAGAATTTGACGTTCAGGTCGCTGGAGCGGATCTCCTCTATCGGATCTCGCCTTATGGCGAGGAGCAGATGTACCAGTGGGACAGGAGCAGAAGCAAGCAGTGAATCCACCTATCCATAAGGGATTCCGTTTGGGGGAAGAGCATGGCCAGAAGTCATTTTGTGCTTTGTCATTTGCTCTGTTGTTAATTCATGATAGGGGTACTTTTTCTTCCTTCTTATCATTCTTAGCGTTTCAGTGTTTGCTTCAGCATCAGTATGTACCGACATATAATTGTGGTGCCATTAGCTTTCTGGTGAACGAGAAAGCAACTGAAGCCAGAAAAGCTATGCCTATTATTTTAGTAGGGCAATGTCAGCTGCTGGGAGGTTCATGAACTTATATGGATGTTTTACAATGGAAGAGGAAACTTGGATACCTCTTCTGAATATTTTTTTCAAACTACAGGCTTACCCTGCCTTTTCTTTATCAAAGTTCAAGCAAAGGTAGTCAGGAATGTTGTTTCCTTTGTACCTTTTGGGGAGATTCTAAGTCACTGTGGTCTCAAGAACTCATGTGGGTAAAGATCCAGATTTTTGGAGGGTTGTTGTTGCTCTCCAGGAAGTAATCAAATCACGAACAATGTAAAAAAATTATTCAAAAACTTAGCAGTGTCCACAGTGCTGAACCCTACAAGACTACACGCTAACTTTCTCAGGTGATGATTCCCTCCAAAATACAGTTTATAGCACTAAAGAATCTGACCACCAGGCTTGTAGAAACCTGCTTCTCAATATAAGGAAGTCTCCAAATCCCCATTTTAATATTTCTACCTGCAGACACTTCTGCAGACTGAAGATATATTTTCGGCTCTCACTGAATCAGAAGGGAAGAACCCTGCACTCAGTCAATTGCCTGTCCAGCCATACAACTAACCACCCTCATCTAATAGCGCTGTGGAATTTCACTTCTGATTTATAATGTAAGAGACCACTTTGAACCTGTCATAAATAATCCTGTTAGTACAGCAAATTATATGTAATTCAATGGATGAATGTCTTAACCTTTATTTTATAATGAATTTTTACATGAGTTTTTGTACAGTAGACTAGTAAAACATATATTGTGGCTCCTGGTGGCCCTGCTTTATGCCAGAGTGACTCGCAGCAGTTCAAGGTTGAGTGTCACTGATCTAAATCAACATGATTTTTATTTATCGTGATGTTTCTTGGCTTCCTCATGGCAATCATAAAGATGCTTTTAACATTCTTCATTGCTGGTCAAGTTTTCAACTATGATTACTTAACAGAAAAAAAAACCCCACCACAGTAAAATGAAGAAGTCCTACAATATTTCCATTGTCTGGAATAGGGAAAACTATTACATGTAGTACACTATTATTGACTTAAACTGTGAAGCCAAATGTTCTATCACACCCCAAATTTAATTTTTTTTTTTTTTTTTTTAATACGCTGTGGGTGTCCTATGCTGTGGGTGTCCCTGATACAATTTATTTCATATTGACAATGAGAAAATTAAAACAAATATCTGCAGAAGAAAATTATTTAAATGATTCTCCTATAATCTTCAGGTATGGGGTGTTTTAATGACTTAAAATAATCCAATAGGATGCAAAAACAACACTCCATCTGTTTACAGGGTCTCTTAACTATCCCTAAGGATCCTTTTAAGTATATCTTTTTTGAGATTTCTTTTCTTATTTTCTATGATTCCTACTAGATCTTCCACTTCACAGGTAAAAAATAATAATAATAATAATAAAATTTACATGAATTACTCTCTTTAGGATTGATTCCCAAATGTTCTTGATTATGAAAAACCTGTTTTGATGAACATATAATCAAAGTTTCTTTGAAGAGCATGGCTTCATTTGATTTCTCTTATAAACAACACATTTTGCTAGAGAATAATCAAGCTAAGTTGGACTTTCAGATGGATAGCACAGATGCTCAGTGTTAAACACTATCCCAATTAAGAAAAACTTACACTTTTTTTGATTCCACTAACACTTCAAGGTGCAAGGTAATTTCTAAAATTAATAGGGACTATAGAGATCAGAAAAATGTGGATGACAGATTGTCCTCCTCCTATCTACGGCAGGAATTCTTTTCACTTTCTTCTGTAGCTGATTAAATTTTACCTACTTACTGCAATACTAAGTGAAGGCAACCTTTCTTTGAGTATGTTTGTTTCCTAGGTAGCGAGGCCCAAATTCTTTCTACTAAATGTAGATATTTAACTAAGATGTTGAAGCTGGGAAAACTTCTATTCTGCACGTTTTGTCTTCTCTGAGTCAGAGGGCAGACACAGATCACGATATTTCATACCAAAGCTTAAAAGCTTCAACACTACGTTGTTATTATCAGTAGAAACAAGCTTTTGTTATAAATAACACGATGATTAACAAAACACACTTATTCACTCACACCGTATTGACACACACATTCGCACGCAGTTACCTGGCCAGGTCTCGGTTTGGAGCCCCTTTCCAACAGCAGACTCCAGAACAGAGAGTCACTGGCACGCCAGTGTCTTCCATACAGCTGTTTATGAAGTCTCTCAGAGGTCTGTTTCAGCATGAATATTTATAACCCTACAGGCTTCACCTGCCTTCGGCAGCCCCTGCCCTCTTGGCCGCAGCCCGAGTGACGCAACCTGCCCCCAGTGCACCCGCTGGGTGCTCAGCGGGCTCCTGGTCTGCGGAGACTGTCCATTCCTGCCGGATCAGCAGCTCTCCTGAGCTTACAAATCCCACGGAGACTGTCACACACTGCTTTCTCAGCACATAGGTTTCCTCACTTCAGCCTTCTGGGCTTGGGGAAGAATTTTTCTCTCCAAAGCTCCAGATACGCTGCAGTAGCCATTTACACACACGCACATAAAAGAGAGGTTTCTGACGCTCAAAGATAGGGGATGGAGAAAGGTACGCATCTAGAGAAATCACGTTCCCCTGAATTTCTGCCACCCTCTCAGAGCACCTCTTTATTTTGTTATACAAATGCATTGTTTATATGAGGAGACAGCACCGCTTTGATTCCTAACTGAGATGCCTCACTTCCATTTCCATAGTTGGATTGGATGGGCCCTAGGTAGCTCATGATGCCAAATTACACGAGACCTACTCTGCCTGGGATCAGAATTTCGTTTCTTCTCTGTCTCAAATCATGACCAAGGTTTAAAATTTGAGTTATAACATCACGGAGGTAAAGGAAAAGATTTTTAACTAGCTTTTTATAAAAATGTATTAAAGATCATGAGCACAGTCAAAGCAATACTTTGATATTTCCTAAACTTCTGTTATCTTTGGATTCTGTGCTCTTTCTTAACCATTACAACGCCCATTAGCTATAAAACTGAAACTCTTATCATACGATTTGAACAAAAATGCAAATCAAGCAGTTGTATAAAAGTTAGTTTATGATATCTGTTCAGCACATAAAAAGCAGATAACGTCAAACATTAAGAATGACCATTTATGAAATTACAAGATCACTTTTCTGTAGCATCCTAAATTTGCATAGAATGTTTCAGTTACAGTGAGCTCTCTTATATGAGGACAACGGAAGTTCCTGATCCTAACTCATCATTCCCTACACAGTCCCACTCGAACAAAAAACATTTTACTGGCAGTGCTATATATACATACTTCTCTTTACAAGAAACCTTGGGAATATCTGTGAAAGATAAAGGTTGTAAAGTGATCAGAGAACCTTCCATGTTCATACAATGCCTAGTTAACCCACCAAACCTGTTACACCATCACAAAACATTTTTAAAAATTATCTTTTGTGAATGCAGGGAATATCCAGGGTGTTTTGAAACCATTTTGTTTTGAGGTCTTCACGAAGTATCAGATGTTAGATTTTTAGAAAGAACCTTCTCCTATGAGTGATTTATCCATGGCAAAGATTGTTGTACATTCTTATGTACAACAGAGGCGTCTGACATGACTCAGTGTTTGAGACAGATAAGATGGATTTATGAAAATGTCCAAGTTTCAGTGTTCCTACATTTCTAACCTTCTAGGGTACTTGACCAACAAGACAACCGGCCAAATCTCTGACTGCAATGTAGTTTTTAAGCCTAACTTTAAGTAGGAAGAAATTGTTTCATTGAATTTATCGCATTATTCTCCTTCTTAGATGTAGACGTGTGCTTAAGTATGTTACTGAATGGAGGCCAAGGTCAATATCTGGTTCACTCAGGCCAATCAGTCTTTAAGCAGCCTTAAAAAGAACAGGCCACAGATCTAGAGGCTGATCAATACACACTAGACTGAGTGGCTGGAGTCAGGGCCAGAAGATGAAGTTACTGAACAATAACTAATTAATCAGCAGTGCCCCACTGGGGACTAAAATGCTAATTGAAGCAGAACTAATACAAGTTTGAGATAAAATAACCCTGGAGTTAGACAGATCAACCACTGAGACAAAATCACTTTAAATAGGATCTGTCTCTCATCTACCTAGGAAAGCTTCTTGTTATTAATTATTTATTGAACAATCCCTCCCCTTAGAACTTATGTGCCCAACCACCAAGGAGGATAACATAACTTCTGTAGAGCTAACATCTGCTCATTCAGAATTCAAAGCACTTCATCAAATAGTTATATCAACAGCATCATGATGAAAAGGAGCGTTGGAAGGCCACAAAGGGAATCTGAGAAGCTTCTTCAGCATACAAGGATGCAGGCAATTCTGAGCAGTTTAACGTGATGTGTTATACTACGGTCCATTGCGGTTACGGTTTTGTCAACTATATATTATAGCAACCAGTGCTTTACATACAGTTGTGTAAAACTGATGTTAGTATTGCTCTTGAAATTTCTCTTGATTGTTAAAGCATTCATTTAACTGTTGAGAGATGATGTGAGAATCTCTTCTAAAAACTATAGCATACCACATAAAAAACATCTTGTCTAACATTCATTGGCAGGAGAATTAAGCTGGATAGAAGTGTCTAGGATCCTCAGTATTCTTAATCAAATTAAAAAAATAATGATGTGAAAACCAAATTTTGACATTTCTCAAAACACATGATGGCATGAAGAGCACAGAGAAGAAATGTTTTATTGATGAGTTTTCATACTCTGCCCATCATTGTGAAATTGACTCCATCCTGGGAGCAACTCAAGCATCAGAAAGCACATTCCCTAATAAATTCTAAAATCTATAGGAAGCCAGTGAGGATGAGGGAAATATTTCCAGATCCTCGTACATGAAAAACAGTGACAAGCTAAGTACAAATTTGAAAAATTGCAATCAATCTGCTAATGAAGTGAGAAGTAAAACAGACTCCCAGCTTCAGATCCATTTTTTTTTTTTAAATTGACTTCCCAAAACATTCTGAAAAATTATACAACTTAACATATTTTATACTATGCTGAACATAACAAAAGACATTATCTCATTACATATGACCTAAGTAATAACCTACTTAATATCTGTTGTAGATATCTATGAAACTTACAGTCATTTTGGTGGAGCCAGGATTTGGTTCTGAAAACAATTTTTAAAATCACATTCAGCTAGGGCTTGCTTTAATCATATTGCTCTTGAGAAGGTGGATGGAATAAGACATACCTCACAATCAAACTGAAGTGAAAATAGAAATTGCTTGCTGACAAATATCTTTTCCAGAATGCCAAGGTTCTTAAAAATGAAACAAGAGAAAAAGATAAGAAATACCAGTTTATACTCTCTTTACCAAACCCCAATGCCAGCTGAACATATCAGTTCTAATTCTGAACTTAAATTTATGTTCAGCTTTGTTCTTTCCATGTATGAGCTCTTGTTATTAGAACATACCTTTCAGTTGACTTCAACAGAAGCTCTTAAGGGCACTTTGCTCAGATGAATAGAAGAGACACATCTGAGTCTCTGATCAGCTACGCTCACAGGTAAATCAGAATAAATTTGGAAACAGAAAGATTTACCAGCAGTTTCAGAAGAAAAAAAATAGGCTTATTTCAGTTGTCTTAGGAGACAGCATGTTCCATAACCTAATGACAGAATTTTAGGGGACTGTAACTTAAAAAAAAAAAAAAAAAAAAAAGAAAAAGATTTCAGTTTATGATACTACATACATCTGCAAGTGATATCAAGTCCATAGGTAGAATAAAGAAATACCGGTTCAAGCCCAGACACAAGCTGATCTAAAGCCTCGTTACTGCAAAAAAAGGTGATCCTAATCCCTTTCTCTCTTCTGCCTAATGCACTCTTCTCCTGCCCTCAGCACCAATGGAGATTAAAAAGAAGAGAATACATTAATGTATAATTATAATGGGAAGTCTTGTTTTCACACAGGCTGCAAAATGAAAAAATATTAATTTTCTATTTTGCAGCACAAAAACTGATATTAGAAATATATAACCACAAGGTAATCCAATTATTATTAGAGCAAATATTGAGTTATTATGACTCCTATAACTAGATGTCACAGAAAATTGTATATTTAGATGTGTTTTTTCTGTGCAGATATTAAGGCTAAGGTGTGTTTGATTCCTCGCCCCCATCATTCAGAAATATAGCAAAAAACCCTGTTACTTGCTATATATTTGACAGGTTGACAATGTAGAAAGCTGTCAAGTCTTACAGTACAGTGGAATTTATCCATCAAAAGGAACTAATAAATGTAGAGTACAATGAAGATAATCCAAAATTTGGCTAAAAGTGATAATTAGTTGTGATTGATGTAGTGGGAAAAAAAGATGTAACAGTAGCAAGCAAGGAAGGTGGTAAGGCCAAAGTGATAGGGTGTGATACCGGTACACTCATATTTTTAATACATATAGATGCATCAGGATAGAGTTTGTTAAAAATCAAGATCTCATTTAGAATTAAAAATATATTCCTGTTTTGTTTTTGTTTTTTTTCAGAACCATGTGAATGAAACATGTATGGTGGCTTGCAAATAGGTGACTCAGACTATCTGAAATGCTGCCTAGAACAACGATTGCTTTCTGATCTACCAGTGAAATGTTTATTGCGTTCAGATGAAGTGCCCACACATAAACATCTGTGATCCTGATTTGTGATAATCAAAACCAAACACAGCGACTGCAAGCAATATAATGATCTGAATGAAGGGGAAGACATCTTAGCGCTTCACCTATGTATCTTCCATTTTCCATAAAACAACAGATAGCAGTCTATACTGTGTATAAAGAAGAAATATCCAAAGAAGAGTAGAATCATAGAATCACAGAATCATTTAGGTTGGAAAAGACCTTTAAGATCATCGAGTCTAACTGTTAACCCAACACTGCCAAGTCCACCACTAAACCATGTCCCTAAGTGCCACGTCTACACGTCTTTTAAACACCTCTAGGACTGGTGACTCAACTACTTCCCTTGACAGCCTGTTCCAATGCTTAGGGAAGAAAATAAGAGGAAATAAAACGTATTTCACAGAAGAATTATATGTATCATATACTGTCATTCTAGGCCATTATATACTTTCTTAACTAAAAATGATACCTCAAAGCTGAATGGATAGAAGGACTTAGATATACATGACAGCAAAATCCTCAGAACTGCTTATACATACAGTGACTTTATAGCTTCTCCCCTGTAGTTGCTTTAATTTTTTAGCCATCGAAGTTTCTGATAGTGCTGAATCTCCATTTGCAGATTGAATGAGGTGGTTCTAGTCCCACCGGTAGTTCCACGTGGTTCAGTGGCCTTTCTTAAAACTATTACATGAATGGAAGTTATACAGCAGTGCTTTGCCCTCCTCCTATCTTAAGTTCTGACGGAGACGGACCCAGCTCCTCTCACCCCTACGCTATTAAAAGCCCTGGTTCAAGGTAGCCCTAGCAGGTATCTAAGCGCCGGTACGCTGTCCACGGCATGTCTTCTAAGCCCATACCTTGACTGAGCCTCGTACAAAGTCAGCTGAGGACATGGCCACATATTTTGATTACATTTTCATGCATTTGTCAAAACCTCTTCAATTAAAACCTATCTGGGACATTAAAAAGCTGGGCTTGCATTCTCATTTTATCTGACTTATGGTTGAGATGCCTCATAGCTGAGTGGAGGCAGAAATCTCCAGCTGGCCTAGATTTAGATGCTTGGGAATGAAAAGGGGTGGAACATATGTCCTATCTGCTCCTTTTCATTTTCTGCTCTTTGACTGAGGCAGCCAGCGGGGTTGTGAAATCCTATTTTAGATACCTACCTATCTCCTCCATGGCAACTTGTCACTAATTCTCAGCCATTAACTACACTGGCAAGCAGAACGGTTGAAAACTAGGAGCTACAGTACTTGAGCAAACTGAAGTCCTCTGGTACCTTTCACTTTCAATTTATAGAGTGTGATTATAATTGGAAGGAAATCTTGAATATCAAACTGTGTATATCAAATGTTTTGTTTTTATTTCTGATCATGACCAATAACATCCACTATCTTGTAAAAGACACAAAGAACACCTTTCGCAAAGAGCTTGCAAAAAAAAAAAAGCAGTAGATGCAGAAAAGACAACATGCACTAAAGCCCTCAGGTTTTATATTTCATAAATATAAAAATCTAGATTTGTGTGTATCACAGGAGCAGTGAATCTTTAAGGGAGGTTTTAATGAGGAAAAGGTAGCAATAGAAAAGCATAATACTTTTCACCTGGGCCTTTTTCTGAGTTCTCACCTCTGCAAAGTTTTTCTCAACAATCTTAAACCCTTCCCAGCCCCAGCACTGCCTTCCTCCGCTTTTATTTCCAAACTATTTGCACCATTCTGTGAGGATTCAGAAATACTATGTTGCCAATCTATTTAATAATAAATAACCAACCGAATTCAAAATCTAAATATTGAAAAATTTTAATCAACCACTTCCAAACCAGCTACAGAACATGAATATGATTGTTAATTACTTTAGAAAAACAAATCCAACAATATTGTAATTGGCTGTCAGCATCTCTCAAATTATTTGTTATAAATTATTTACTTCCTAATCCAAAGCAACAGCATCCCCATATCCAATTTATGAACAACACCTGAGTCTTGCTCAGGGTCCTGAGTTAGTCATCTCTACTAAGGACTGAATTAGGTTGTAATATACATTTTTTCCTTCAAAAATGAGAAATAATGAGGCACTGGTAGAGAATATATGGCTAAATTTGCTGCAGCAGCAGCAAATGGAGCAATGATGCTGCTTATATATCTGCAGGTTTTGATACTGTAAATAAAATGTAATTTATTTTCCTACAGCCTCCATGAAGACTAGCAGGAAAATAATGGGTGATATTTATAGTGACCTCTTCCAGTACTCCCTCTGAATTAAGTTTTTCTTAGTCTTCCATCTTACAGAGGTCAGATCACATTAATCTTACTGTCATGCATAATGCTACTAACATCAGCAGTGAATTAAATGAATATGGAGAGAGTTGTACAATTACAGGAATACTAGTGGAAGTTTTGCCAAAAAAATTTTAACTTATGATACCTCTTATCTTATATAACATATATTTATGTTAATTGTTAAAAATAGTAGATTTTCTATTAGAAAATTATATCTCTGTGACACTAGACATCTAAAAAGTAGCAAGATTGTGTCTTTTATTGTTTTTTACTCCAAATGTTGTCCTTCTCTGAATTAACTGTAGCAAGCCATTTAATGTGTAAACCAGAAAACAGACATAAAGATATTTTCTTTCACTTTTTTCTGCTCTTTGGAATTATTGAGTTTAAAAGAAATTAGAAAGGATTGGCTTCTTCTTTCTTTCACTAGCTTTTTCAGAATCCTTTACTTGTGGTTGTCTTTAAAACTGGTTTGGGGGCGGTTATTTAGATCTTTCATTTCATCTTCTAGAATAAGGAAGACTATATTCCTATATTTTCAGGGAGGGACTAGATTAGTTTGACGCGAAAGAGATATTTTGTGTCAACACGCCAGACTTTAGCTTGCTGAGAACTCTCAGAGTGTATTCCCTAAGAAACTTCACAGACATTTTATGTAAAGCACTGTATGGCTGTACGTTTTTTAAAATAATTATCTATGAAATTTTCACAGTCGAAATATACTGGACAGAATTCTTTAGAGCAGCAAATGCATGCAGTCATATGTAAACTAATGGATCAGTATAAGCATCTAGTCTGAGGAAGTTTTACTGCTGTGGCTTCAGTGGGAATATGACTTTTATCCACAGATCACCACCCAGCAAAAAGTTTTCCCAAAAAATGTATTTAAAAAAAAAATAAAAAATCAGCTTTCCATTTCCGCATTTTCTTTTTGGGAACATATTTCTTGCCCATTCTCCAAAGGAGTAAACTTCATTGCCATATATTGTCCCACTTTGAAGATCAAACTCTGTAATCAAAATCAAATAATTCTGTCTTACCTTTGCTGGAGAAATCACTGGAGCAAATGAGTTTAGGACTTCAGCCTTAGGCAATTTTTTTTACCTCCCCAGACACATGGAAGAGATTTCAGATCCAATATCCATTCTTTAGACCTTTAAAAAGATATGTATATATGCATAAAGATATAGATATGTATCTATGGATGTATGCATACATGTTCTTATCAACACTAAGTTTGAACTTTCTGTGATATAAATTGAAATTTTCCTAAATAAATTAAATGGCAAGTGCCTTCCCTAAAGCAGCTTGACATGTAGAAGAGGCAAGCAAATCCTGAGTCATGAAGACCTGCAATGTGGGTTTGAGAGGATTTTATTGTTCCACTTAGTGTTTCTCACTTTGCAAGGGTTCTTAAATAAATTGCTTAATTGTGCAGAGGCCATAGGAGGACAATTGTACACTAGTTGCTCACAGACTTTTAGGAAGAGTAATTAATCCAGTAAAGGATTAGATCTGTTAATGGTGGCTATCTGTGGAACTGTCTTGTTTGTTACAGTAATTTGTTTTTCGCGAATGTCAATTTTATGCTACTGTATGTGCACCAAAACAACATGGGAAAAGTCAAGTTAATGAAATGTAAGAAATTGTGCTGTACTTATTTAGAAAGGGGGAGCAATATTTTTAAAAATCCCTGTACAATAACGCTTTCCAGTAGTGTTTTAGAGGTGCTTAGTACTAAATGCTGAAATTGCTTAAAAAGAACTAAAAATCAACTCACGACTCACTTTTAACTGTCATTTAATCTGCTTTATATCAGCCACCAGAGTGGCAGAGATAAAAGAGCTATATTTCTGAGAAGCATTAGATCACACTGACACAAAGGTGTTTTTAAACACATATGTCAAGGTGGTAGATGGGACCCCTTACAGAGAATGTCTCATGCTCCAAGAATGCCAGCTTCACTTTGCACATTGCACCTTAATACTTTTAAAGTAAACAAGACTTGTCTCATATGTTCTTACAGGTCCACAAGCAATGCATCCTCCGAAAACAGGAGAGGGGAGGAGAGAGAAGGGGAAGGGTGGGGAACGAGAAGAGGGAGGTAGAGAAGGAGGAAGGATTAGTATAAATAGCAAAAATCACATGATTCAGGAAGATCATATGCTCCAGGACAAATGGAAACTTTTTTTCCAAGTTTCAATATCTTTTCAATATAAAATGTGCCAAGAAAAAAAGACAAAAAAAAAAAAAAAAAAGAAAAAGAAAAGAAATCCAAACAGGACAAGGTGAGATATGTATACCACATATACCATATGGTATATATCATAATCTAACAAGTTAGGAACGTAACAACAATAAGGACTTTTTCTCAACAGGCAAGGAAAAAGCCTGAAAAATACAAAACAACACCTGCATATTTAATTGAAGGAATTTTCTAAAGAATAATACAATAGTGCAGACAGACACACGTTAGCAGACACAAGCTGGTTCCGGTCTTAATGATCACCTAAACATGTTTTCCACCTCTGTGAAGGAGTGCCTGCAAGGCCGATGATATTTCATGTGTCATACCTCTCTGTATGTCTAATGCCATGCTCCAGCCTTATAAAATTATATTGTTTCAAAACTTCCCAACAAAATTGTTTCCATTCTAACCAATCATAATTTTGTGGCAAGATATGCAGTTAAAAATCTAATTCCTTTCTGCTATTTTTTTCTTACCTTGGCATATTTGGATTACTTTAACTCTGGACTGCCTATTTAACATTTTAGATTACATATAATAATATCTAAAGACTTAGGATCTTCAAAGTACAAAGTTTTCTTCCTCCCCTTAAATCCATTCTGCTATGAATTTTGCCTCTAACAAAGGGTGAAAGGAAAAGAAGGAAAATAATAAAACAGGAAGCAAATGAGCTTAGAAATTGAGCGTGTAGTAATAAAGCATAATAGCCCAAGACTCTGTTGCTGTCAAATACGCTATCACACTTTTAACAGACATCTTATACACCACAGAATAATAGAAACTATAAAAGGTCCTGACAATACACTGATGGATTTAATAATCTTCACAGTAGGTCACAGGGGAGGAATTAGTTTATAGATTTAGGATTAATAGCCAGAATTTTTAAACAACTAGAATTCCCAGATAGTTATAAAGCTATAAAATGTACTTTTCCTTTACTCCTGATTCTGATGTTCCCAGTCTTGCTAACAGAATTTCGTTTTATTTCAGTTGTGAAATCCAGTCCAACTGGTCATATGTATCGCAGTATTCTACACGGATAAGTGCTTGCCAGCTGGACCACTGGCTATAAAATCTGAGTTCTTCAAGGAATCCTTGTGACCTCTGGACCTACTGCGCTCTGCCTTTGTGCCACGTCATGGGAAATTGTTAACCAGGACAAACATACTTGTGCACGTGCACACATGTGCACGCTCTCCAGCAAAGCAACTACGGTAATGATCTCTTTCTGAAGAAGTCACCTCTCTACTTCAAGTTTAAATATTGTGTTCCTAATGTCAAGGATCTTTATAACTTTTATATTACCCCACTCCAGCATTGTTATGCCAGCAAAGCCATATCTGTCTGCTTACTTGCCCATTCCTGTCATTGTCACCTACAATCGTCTTCACATTTTCTAGACGACCTTCCCTTCTTCACGAAATGACTTTCCTAAAGTGGTCCCTGAAGATGCTTCGAACCGCTGTGTCAACCCCCCGATGCATGATGCCAAGAAATACTGGCAAAGTTAATAACATCCAGACAACAAGTGTTAGTATAAATATTTCTATGTGATTTAGTTCTGCTTTTCTTTCTTTTACATATTCTATAATTTTTATTACCGCTTTTGGATTGGGAGGGATTCAATATTATTACAAATATGTAATCGACAAAGCGGGTAAGACTTAGACTTAAATCCTGATAGTGTACATAAAGGATACCCTGAAATGTAAACTGAGCTTCTTGGTCCAAACAAATGTAATGCCTTATTTACTTATTCTCCTGGAATTTTTCAGGATGAGGAAGCTGAGGACAGATAGGGAAAGAGATTATTTTGGTGCTCTAATTTTAAGATTCCAAATAATAAAGCAAATAAAAAATTATGTGTCTTAAATCTAGATGGACATAAATACAAAATATCATAATAATTCATCTAATAATATTAGCATGTCTACGTTTTGATTACTGTCACAGCTCTTGGTTGTTTATTGTAGCTCTGGATTGCAATCACAGGAGGAACATTTCATACTTATGTTCTCAATATTATATATATTCACACATTTACGGTATCATTTTTTTGCCTGTGATCTCTTGAAACTGTACTGTCATCTTCCTCATAAATCTGTTATGGAAGGATGCTCTAGACACTGGAGATTTATTTTATTTTATTTTCATTTAATTTTAAGGGCAGATAACATGATTTGTTCCTGTTTATGAATTTTCTTGTGCATTGAAGATATTGTTATGCACTAGTCTATGAAAAGCAAAATGAGAAATAAGAACTCCAAGAGATGTTTAACACCATGGGAAAAGGAAGTCAAATCAAAAGTACAGAAGAGTTCTTTCTGACAGAATGGACTCCGCTGGGAGGATGAGCATCTGTATTGCAAAAGATTCCGAGGGCTCTCCAGGCATCATGAACTGGATTCCCATGATTTCCATGCTGACTACATTTCCCCGTTGAAAACATTATATATGAAAAATCTTTTATTATTTGATTCTTTTCCTGGGCAATCCTCTCATGCCACTTTTAGCTTTTATAAACCATTTGGCTTTACTTCATAATCTTCTTAGTGCTCTTTATATTTTGTTTTATGTCATGTGATGTTGTTTTTTCCCTCACTGATCTCTTTTATTACTTTCTTAGTTACCCACATGAGTCTTTTGTCCTTTCTTCTATTATTATTCTGAGTAGTGCTAGATACTAATTTCAGAAATATTTAGGTTGACTACCCTAACTTTTTAACCTTTGTTACTGCTCTAACAGAAGCTCAAAATGACAGCCCTGTAAGTTGAACTTCCCTTTTGTTGATGTGCATATAACGTTAGTAAGTGGGTTACGGGTTTCTCCATCAACTGAAGATGGCCTCTGTATTTTACATATATAACATCTATTATAATATCATATAATTCACTCCTTTAAAGCATTTTTATTCATTTCTCAAGATAGAAGATATTACAGAGTGATGGGAGGTTCTTGCTATGCTATTTCTGTTCATTTTTGTTTTCTCTCAGAAGATGAGTATTTATAGCCCATATAATTATGCCAGCAAAAAGTTTGCATGTTGTCTTGTTTCCTAAAAAAGTAATTTATATCAGTCCTTAATAAACCATGAATATATTGTTCCTAACTTCATCAAATTAAGGACACTGAGATGTCAAATTTTGACTTTTTTTCCTGTTTAAAACCAAGCTAAATGCCAATGTTCTGGTCTCTTCTTCAACACTAATCAACGCCGTCTAATTGTTATAGAAGCCTCTTGTACTTGAATTTGCCACTGTCTTCTTGTATGACCTTAGTCTACTTTAATGAGATCCCTCATTGACAATGTACAGGATTTTACTACTAGGTTTCTGGCTTAAATTAATTCCATGTTAGTTGTGACTGAAAGTCATTACCATCTGACAGCTGTTCTGTGTTACTGTCTATGAAGAATGAGTTATGGGGTTTTATCTATCCACAGTAGCTGAAAGTGAACAGGTGTCTCCATCATTAAACCACCAATGCCAAATGGCATCCTTCTTGGTGGTGCAAGATGTGAAGAGCATCAAAATTGAGTTGTCCCTCCCTCCAGTGAAGTGATCCAGCTGTTACCTGCTAACAATAGATTTTACTCAAAGGATATGTGACACCGTGTCCATGATGCCTCTCACTGTAAATGTCTTCAAAATGATTGTGAAATGCATTGCATTAGTCTGAACACTTAATAGGATTTATTTCATGACATTTTACAAGCCTTTGATTCCCTGCTTTAGCCTCCTTTTCTGCAGCCTGTTACTGTTGAATCCAGCCGACGGTCATCTTCCTCTTCAACATGAGTGGTTTGGGGCAAACACCCTCCAGACGTTTCTGTGTATTCCATCTGCAGACATGCTATTAACACTCACATTCTTATCAACGGTTGTTATCCAGGTCATTTGCTATGGGTGGCCCATGCGGACACCCCTACACCATGGTCTTCAGTATGTCAAAGTTGTTTAAATGATCACTAACTTCACCTTCCTCTACCGCAGGCAAAGCTTCACTGCACGGAGTCTTGTCTTCAGGCTCTGTGACCAGAGAGCAAACCTGACCAGTAAAGACTGAGGAAAGATGCTGAGCACCTCAGCCTGTTCCTTGTCCTTTGCCACTAGCTGCCCTGCCTCACTGAGCAGCAGGCCCATGTTTTCCCTGTCCTTCCTTTTTCTGTCGATGTATTTACAGAAGCCCCTTCACACCCCTCGGTACTTTCAGCTCCAGTTGAAGTTTGGCTTTCCTAACTCCATCCCTGCAAGCTCAGGCAACGTCACTGTATTTCTCCTAGGTAGCTTAGCCCTGCTTCTGCCTTCTCTGTATTCCCTTTCCGTGTTTGAGCTCAGTCAGGAGTTCCCTGTGCACCCGCGCTGGCCTTTTTGACACCTGCTCAACTTTTTGCACATTGGAATGGACCACCCTTGTGCTTTGAAACAGTTCTGGAAGATCAACCAACTCTCCAGGCTCCTTTGCCCTTCAAGGAAGTTTTCCATAGGATCCTGATAAGCAGATCCTTCAATAAAGTGAAATCTGTTCTCCCGGAGTCCCAGGCTGTAATTCTAATATTCATCTTACTCATTTCTCTCACGATTTAAAACTGCAAAATCTCATGCTCACTGCAGCCAAGTTTGCCCTTGACCTTTCCGTCCCAATCAGTTCTTGTTTTTATTCGTGGGTAGCAAGAACAGCAAAGCACCAGCACTGACCATGACGTTTTCGGTTTCTTTAAGGAGACTTCCACTTTGATTTCTTGCTCGGTCTCAAGCAGACACCTAGAGCAACATCATTCTTGTTGGTCTCTCCTCTGATCCTGGTCTCTAAGTTCTCAACTGCATTAACACCCTTTGGAAAGGGAAAATGCATTGAAGCTGTACTTTTGCATGGAGTGTAACAACCCCTCATCTTCTCTGCCTGCGCTTTCTAAAAAGCTTGAATAGATCCATTTCAGCACACTTGTTAGCAGCTTACCCTATTTCTCTGTCATCCCAATGGGATGAAAGCTCTGAACACACACAGACCTCTAATTCCTCCTGTTTGTTTTCCATACTGCGTACATTTGCATACAAGCTGGAAGGATGGGTGCCCATTCACGCTGATCTTTTAGAAATGTGACAGCCACCTCCATCATACCATTTCCTGGGGACTTCCTCACTGCCTATGGTACATTAACTTTTCTTCAGTATTTAGCCACCATCTTTTCACAAACCTATTATAAAACTCTCCTACGTAAGTTATTGACTCATTGTCAGGGATTAACCCCAGCCAGCGACTAGGCACCACACAGCTACTCGCTCACTCCTTCCCCTCTCCCTTGGGATGGGAGGAGAATCAGAAAAAAACCCCAAACTTGTCTGTCGAGATATGAACAATTTACTAACTAAAGTAAATAATAATATATAATGTGTAATAAAGTTAATAATAACAATAGTAGTAGTAGCAAAATAATAATTGTAATGAAAAGGAATATAATACAATAAAATAAAAAAAATAATCTCCAAGAAAAGACAAGCGATGCACCATGCAATTGCTCACCACCGAGAAATGCCCGAGCAGCGATCCACCCCCCACGCCAACTCCCCCCAGTTTCTATACTGGACATGACGTCCTACAGTATGGAATACCCCTTTGGCTAGTTCAGGTCAGCTCTCCTGGCCATCCTTAGCTTAGGATAAGCACTACTTAAAGCAAATAAAACACCAGTGTGTTATGAACGTTATTCTCACACTAAATCCAAAACACACTGTACCAACTACTCAGAAGAAGATTAATTCTATCCCAGCCGAAACCAGGACTCTCATCAAGTGGGCTTTTGCCCTGCTTGTCAGATAGATCCTGTCTCTTTTTAGCTGTTCTCACTACTTAGAGAGGGTCTCTGGTTGTTAGGCCACAGTCCTTCCAGCAGCAGCATCTGGGTAGCCAGGTCCTGGCTCACGGGATGCATCTAGTCTTGCCCAAGCCTTTCCATTTCATCGTTGGGGCCAAAGCGCCCGTCACCTGGACGTCCCCCTAGACGCCTCTCCCACCAGCCCGCCGAGATCTGCGCTCACTGCTGGCGCTCCCCAAGTCTCCCTTGGGAACATCGCTCACGGCCACGTGGATGAGAGAGAAGGGGCTATAATCCAAGGGCTGGACAACATCTCCACAGCAACTTGAAAGCTCATATTTTTAATGACCCTAGAAGTGAGTTACAGAAATGTCGAGCAACATAACAACACTGATGCTTAATTTGAGAAAAGGAGAAAAAATAATGGTTAGGATGAAAGAATAAAGAAACAGGAACAGTTAAAGAGCTAAGAGAGAAATGAATCTCCAAGCCGAAAAAGTTTGATCCAGTTATACAAACAGATACAAGAAAGAAAATAATTACATAATGATCAATACATGTTCCAAAAGGTGTATTAAGTCATTCCGTAGAAAAAATAAAAATAATAAAAATATTTTCATTAATAACAACTGAAAGAGAGAAAAGATGCAAGTAGCAAGAAATAAGTTTTTCACAATATTCTAGTGATACTTTCTATTTAATTAGGCATGAAAAGAAAATAAAATTTATGAATGATAACACAAGATAACTAGGTTTTACTATTCTGTTAAGAAGATGTTCTTTACAGAAAGACTAAATTAGAAAATAAGTAAGTCAGGTTCGGTAAATTAAATTATTGTACAGAGCAATGCATTATATTAAAATCCTTAACAATTTCAGTCATTCAAACCCCAGCTGTACCTCTGTAATAAGATTGAGTAGTAAAATAGAAGACAGAGTCCCATTGATTTAATATGATTTCTGTATACTGCGATACTACATGCCACAAAACCCCATCTATAATATATTAAAAAAACCCAACAAAACTAAAAAATGAGGCAGAAGATAAAAACCTGGTATTAGCCTGTGCCTCTCTTGACTATTCTGTGCACTCAGGTTCCTTCTACTGATGATATAAGGAACATGAACACTTAATTGAGGAGAACTACTTCACTTGGCCTCTAAAACTTCAGGGAAATTTGGTGCCCAAGCGAGAGAAGCCAGTTCATACACAGAATTAGTTACTTTATTCTGCTTCTTTTGGAACATTCATCCCCAGAGTTTGAGTGCTTCATTTATTTTCATAAACTGCAACTCAAGTGGAGTATTATCCCTATTTTACAGAAGAAGTAAGCCTTAAGTAATATATTAAAGGCAAAAAGATATTATTGGGGTATTTAGTTTGTTGTTTATCTAGTTCTTTTTTGGCCAGACTGCTCCAAGTATGGTAGCAATGTATTCCATTTTTTATATTAAAGCACAGTTCGCACCGAATTTTTCTGGATTTGTGCATGCACTGGGAATCCACTAATCACTGTGCAAGGGTTCCAGTTGAGAAACCAAAAAGGAGGAATGCAAACAGTTCTTGTGAAAACTTTGACCTAAACAACTTGTTCTTTTATCACATAGCGGCTGAGGAGCAGAAGCAAATTAATACGCAGTGGTATACATTTTTTTTTGGCCAGGAAATGCTGATTTACTAGGGTTGAAACATTTTGTCAAGAGGTATTTCAGAAGCCACCTCTTCTTACCAGCTCACCCTTTTAATTTAGAACTATCTTTCTCCCTAAGAAGTGATACTAGTATTTCCTCTATGCAGAAAAAGACATGATACAGAATGAACAATTCATTAAACAAGATATTTCAAGATGTGTAAGGTAAGGAATTTGGGGAGTGCCTGTGCCATTTATACAGCCTTAGTGAAACAATGTCTGAAACATGTCAACCATGCTCCAAAGAAATAATTCCACCCTGTAAGAGTCAAGACTAGGGCTAAAATGATAGCTAGGGAACTGGAGAACCTGTTTAACAAAGCCTGACCAAAAAAACTTGTTCAGTGCCCATCTACTGCTGTACTAGTGATAAGAATTTTCTTAAGGTGTTCTCAATTAGTCCTGTAAAACAAGCAATCAAAAAACACCCCCAGAACTACTTTCATGTTGAAGCTTTCTAGATATGTCTAAAGGAGACTAAGCCTCTTGTCTTCAGTTTCAGAAAACTGGACTCACTATTCTATTCCAGTCATATATACCACTCATGAGCCTTAGAATGCACTTTGGTAAAAAAAAAAAAAAAAAAAAAAAAGTAATAAAATTGTAATTTAATCCAATTTATTCTAAAAGTTTAGGGCCTGAGGGGAGGGGAAAGTCTTTTACTGAGATTTTGCATGTGTGCTTTCCAAGATTTAAGCAACAGCAAGAAAATAGCAAAGCAGAAGTATCATTCCATTAACATCCATATAATGCCTCAGCAAGGCTGTAAGCCTGGGTTTGCTATGCAGCTTTCTGTTATATGGCTTTGGAATTTTGGCTTCCATTATATATACTGGGTAGAAGTACTTATTAGGAAGATTATGCCTTTCCTCTGCTTGCCATTAATTAATGACTCGCTCTGATGAAGCTTTCTGACTATCCTATCCGCCCCCTTTTCCCTTCCCACCCTTCCATTCCCCTACATCATAATCCCATTCTTGTCCAGCCTCCTTCTCACCTAACTTCAAATCTTCTTTCCAGTCTTAACTTCCCTTTCCCAACTCTCTCTGAGTTCCAGTTATGACTTCCAACTTAACCCCTTTTCTACACGGAGACCCATAATTAAGAACATGCAAGAAGTAAACCTTGAGGTTATCCTGTAATTTTCACCACCTACAAACAGATTTTACAGCACCTCAGGTTTTTTTAGATTTGTTGCAATGGTCTGAGCACAATTTTGGCCTGAGAAAATATCATTGTCACTGCTCACATTAGAGACTGGTTACATGAAGGAACTCTCCCACTCTGATAGATAGTATAGACATAGGCTGATGTGTAAGAAGTTTGACAGTGTTTGGTGAATATAAAATCTTTTCAGGTCAGTTACAAAAACTAGAGTTCCTATTAGCAAGTAAAAATTGCAATTTTCAAGACTGGCCAGTATCTAGCTGATATAAAAGAACGTTTGCCCCCTTGCAGTGTGGTTCCCTTGCTCTGAATCATGCAGACACTAGAACTGCTTAAGAGGAAAGCAGCCAGACACTTTCACCACACAGAAAAATACTTGTTTCATTACCACTTTCTTGGAAATGACTGAAGAGTTTTCACTCCATTTTTCCACAGTTGTCAATTGTTTAATAACTTTAAAAAGCAATGCAAACAGGCCTACCTAAAATAAATGCAAACTGAAAAATACTAGGAAAAAAATAGCAAAATCAAGACTAGTGGTAGGTTTTAAGCTCTCAAATGGTAAATTCAGATACAACCTCTGTATCTGAGAGCCTTTTTGTACATTTAACTTTGTACTGGTTTGGACTGGGATGGAGTTAATTTTCTTCATAGCATCTCCTATGGTGCTGGTTTAGATTTGTGACCAAAACAATGCTGATGATAACACACTCACCTTCTACTTATGGCTGGGCAATGCTTGCCCGGCATCAAAGCCACCTCTGTTTCTCACTCTGCCCCCCCAGTGAACAGACTGGGGATGCACAAGAGCTTAGGAAGGGGCACAACCAGGCAGATGACCTGACCTAACCAAAGAGATACTCCATGCCATATAACGTCGTGTTCAGCTGTAAATCAGAGACGAGCAGGGTTTGAGTACGTTCGCTGTCTTTTGCTTGGGCGTTGGCTAGGCATTGGTCTACCTATAGGAGGTGGTGAGGGATTGCCTTTGCATCCCTCGTTTTGATTTGTTCAGCTTTTTTTCTTTCTTTCTTCTTCTGCTTCTCCCTCAGTTATTAAACTATTTTTATCTTGACCCATGAGTTTTGTCACTTTTATTATTCCTTACGTCTTTCACCGTCCCACTGGGGGTGAAAAGGGAAGTGAGTGAGTGGCTGTGTGGTGCTTAGCTGCATACCGAGGTTACCTCACAAGAAACTTAAACTTACATTTCCAAGAAAAGGAAATAAATGAGAGCATTGTTAACAAAATATGACCTCAACGGAAGTGTTTTCTTTTTGTAAATATCCTTTCATGTGTTGGTGTGCACTGGACAGAAATTAATTTACACAACCAATTTCAAGAGGAAGAATGCTAACACTGTCAAGCTGTTATGACTGAAGATCATCTGTACTAGACGATGGAATGAAGGTAGTCTTGATACTATTGGTATACTCTTGGCACTATTATTATAAATGTATATCAACAAGAAATGCCTATGGTCTTCATTTGGCAGTGTGTCAGAGGAGCAAAAATAGGAAAGAGATGTTACATAGCTTTCACAGAACATTACTCAGAAGTGTAATTTGGGTGAAATGTTGGAGCATTAGACCTTTCAATAGTAACTTTAAATGATCAATGACCTAGGTTCTTCTTTCTTGTTGTAGTGACCTTGTTTGCTGATTAAAAAGGAGAATAATGATTTTTTTTTTTTTTCTTAAGACTGCTCTCTACAAGTTTTTTTGATTCATATGGACATATAAGATCAAACTGTAGTAATACTACAATTGGTGTTACACAGTAAGCTCTGATGTGAATTTGAAACTACAAAGCAATATATGTAAGAATTATAACTATATGTAAGAATTTACCCTAATGTTTGAAAGAATTTTTGTCATTATAAGGCAAAAAGTTGTTAAAAAAATGTGTAAATAATACAATTAAAATAAAAAATAAAGTATATGTCTACAGAGATGTATTTTTAGGGTCCACAAGGAGATGTTTTTGGTCATCATGCCATGTTGGGTTTTGTCATACTATATTCAGATAAACAAATTTAGCAATCTTGACTATATTCAGATAAACAAATTTAGCAATCTTGATTTTGCAATAAAGAAACTCAGCCCCATTACCTGTTTTCACTTGTAACAGAACTGTGACTTTCTGTGACAAATCCATTTGTATTGCTCAGAATGAAAGCCAACAAAGGTAAAAATGGTTAATTACAACCTATAAAAAGCAGAATATATTCTTACTCTTTGAGCACTAGTTTTTTAGATATTGCTATTTTTCATTAAAAAACCTATTTGACTAATGTTTTGCTTGTCATCCAGCTTTGCTTCCTTGTATGAATCCCACAGTAGTTATCATCTGATTTATGGAAGCTTCACTACGAAGCCCCAGCTAACTGTCTCCTAACGTGTTTGTGAGCTACATTCAACTGCACGCTGAACTCCCTTGCAAGTCAATGAGAGTTCTGCACAAAATTTCAGAGGTGTAGCGTAGCTCGAAGGCCACTTTTCTTTAAGGAACAGTATAGGAACTCAACAAACTGACCAGGGCTTTCAAGCAGGCAAAGCTTGAGGCAGGATTCAGTAGGCTCTAACAATCAATATTTCTGACAGAGTGTGGGGTGGTTTTAGCTATTTCCAGCAGCACACTTTGAACTGATCATATTGAACCCTGGATTCTGTAAGTGGTCTGAAAGCAAATATAAACTCCACTTATATGTAATCTTTTATGGCATCAACAGCCCTTGTCTTTCTTTTATCATATCAACTTCCCCACTCCTTTAATAATGATACAATTAAGAATATTATTTATACATGTAACTTTTTCATGATGAAGTACAGATGCAGAAGTTATAATATCTTCTATGCTTTAAACAAAATACCAGAAGATGTGTTTATTGATTGACTGAAAATAATACATTATAAAGTCCAATACCACAAAGAAACTCAGAAAAGGACACTTTAATTGGCATGCTGTGATTTACGGTAAGACGTCTGATGACCATACAAAGAAGTAATCACAGTCCACAGCAATAACTATGGAAATGGTATGGGCAGAGAGATGGACTGAGGGATTGTTAGGAACAGGTAATAAATTTCAGACCATATGAAAGAGAGCTCCTATCATTGATGAAATATTCAGTAAAGCTTCATCCTGCAAGGTGCCAAGCACCCGCTGAGAGCGGGCCTTTGCCTTCAGACTTACTCTTATTGAAGCTAACAGAAAAGCTTTCTAAAGGCTTGGACATTCCTTCGAGGCACAACTTTGTGCTAAAGGATAGTTAGGCATGATCCCTTTTCCAGATACCTAATTTATCTGCTGGTTATGCCACCTTGGTATGTGTTGTCTCTGAGTTACTTCTCTGTGAGCTACAACGAGAAATAAAAAAGGAATGAGCCTGGAGAGAATGCACAAAGCATACCAATTATTGTTCACTGCAACGGAATGCAACTCATACCATATTTTAGAGTTTCCATAATGAAAGTGCTGAATATTTTAAATAAAAAAAACCCCATTAATTATTTCAACCACAGTCTTAAGTACATCATTTTCTCCTTTGTTAACTGCCAAAATGTGCTGCCTTGTGTCCAAGCCACCTTTCCTTTTTTCATGGGGCTGCCGTAAAGGAAATTTTTTTTTTTCCTAAATCTAAAACCAATGCCAGAATTCTGGAAATACATGTGATACTACGTATTGTATGCTCTATATTTTACATTCCACTCTAAGTACATGTTTTATGTCACATATTACACACCACACAACTTGTGTGTGTGTGTGGTGGGTTGACCCTGGCTGGCTGCCAGATCCCCACCCAGCCGCTCTCCCGCTCCCCCTCCTCACCAGGACAGGGGGAGAAAATGTGATGGAAATGCTCATCAGTTGGACTGAAGGTAGGGAGATGGCTTCCCATTTACTGTCACAGGCAAAACAGATTTGACTTGGGGTCTTCTCCACATGCTTGCAGGGGAATCTCTGTTCCGGCGCCTGGAGCACCTCCTCCTCCTCCTCCTCCTCCTCCTCCTCCTCCTCCTCCTCCTCGTTGGTGCTGGCAGGGCCGTTTCTCACACTTTTTACCTCACTCCTGACCGCCCGTGTCACGTTTCTGCCCTTTCCCACCCAGGTTTTCCCCCACCACCACCTTGGCTGCGGGGCTGAGCCGTGCCCGGCGGTGGGCGGGTTGGAGCCGGCTGGAACCGGCTGTGTCCGGCGCGGACCCTCCTCACAGAGGCCGCCTCTGCGGCCCCTCACTGCCAACAGATTGCAACAGACGCCCTGTACGCTGTCTAGAGTTTTCTTTAGCTTCCCATCAAAGATCCATTTTAAATTTAAATTGTAAAGCTTTCTTCTGAGAGAATACTAAGTCCACTAGTTTCTACTGAATTTTAGAAAGGAAAGAGGATGAGATAGGAAAGAAGAATGTTTATTATCTTTGCTGGATACTAACATTATGCTTGTCATTCTCATATTCATTGCTCTTTTTACCTCAAAGTGTCTCAGAGGGCATCACAAAAATACAAAGGGAAATCAGCCTAGCTCACAGCTGTAGTATGCACATGCAGAATAAATACCTGAGAGTAGGTTAAGTAATAGAGGAGAAGGAATTGAAACTACCAGCCAACACAAAAGAATTTTAAAACTGATGAAACGCCGAAGAAGCAAATTCAATAAATTATCAACAAAAATGAATACATTTTCTTCCATCTAAAATGCCTTTTTCCTCTCTAAATTGCAAAGGCTTTTTTATGCTCCTCTCACTGTACACTGCATCTTCTTTATCTTTCTAAGCCTGAAGACAACACAACATTGTTTGTTTCCATCCCCTCGTGTAATATAGGAACTTTACTGTTCCCAAACGCTGGGTAGCATCCTAGCCCTCATAAGTCAGTGAGAATGCTATTATTTCTCATTCAACAAATCTAATTCTATCCTGTAACCATCTAGGTGCCTAATGCTTAGTCATTCCATTTAATATATTTTCTTTTTTGTATTTCTTTCTTTTCTATATATTTTCTTCTGTATGCAACACTAATAAATACAGTTGTCCTGTAGGCAGTCTTGTGCAATTGTGTGAAAACCTTTGCAAACTTGTAAAAAGAAGATTGCAGTCTCCCGTGATACATTCTGTGATGGTTTTAGAAGCAAAACAAACAAAAATAAATTATTTCTGGATCTAAACATAGTAAGAAAGGCCTTTGAATTACTTTCTGTTTGATGGTTTCTGAACTTCATAATAAACTCACTCATTGAAGGCTTCATCAATAAAAGAGGGGGGTTTAAATCTCCATCAAAATGTGCAGCAGCAGGAAGTAAAATGTATAGCAGTTTAATAAAGAGAAAAACCCATTTCAGATCACATTTGCCACTCAGGTGAGACTGACAAAAACTCAAAATCTAGAGATTATTATTTTTCTAGTATTCAAAATATTTTTATAAATATTCCTCCTGAGAACTTCCTCTGGGGAAAAAAAAGATAATTAATACTCAGATTTGGAAGTGCTGGACATGACAGAAGAGAGAGAAGAAGAGAACATATACCTGTCCTCAACAAAATACAGACCGTCCTAAACTAAATATACGAAGATGATAAAATAATGAGTAATAAAATAAACAGTTGAAAGGCATATACATGTATTACCAAACCACAGGAGATTATTTACTCCAAAAGTATTTTTTCTTATGGCTATACTACCAACTCTAAGAAATTATTAGAAAAGATATTTGTACATTTTTAATACAAAAGATACTATAAAAAGCTCAATATATAAATATGCTGTTTTCTTTTGAAATAGCTTTTATATCAATTAGCACTCAGCTCGTAGCAGCTAGAACAGGAAAACTAAAAAGTGCAGGTATTCAGTCGTATGTGTCAGTGTTATACATGAGACAACACAGTGGCCCTCTATTTTCTGGCAGTGTGTGTCGGAAAGGAAAAGCGAAGACACATTGTCATTCACTTCTGCAAACAAACACATGCAAAAAAGCAATCCATGTAGTCACATAAAGTAGCCTAGAGACAGCTAATTTTAACAGCCTATTGCAATTTGCATAAATTGGGATCACAGATGCAAGATATTCAGTTTCACCCAGCACTGCGGGGCTGTGTCAAAATTCAAATACAATCGTATATATTATCAAATAACTCACAACAACAATTATGAATTATTCTGTTGATGTAAATTAACACTTGAGAATAAAAACCTTACAAGTACCAGATGCAGCCAACAGAGAAAACAAACACAAACCTCTTCTCATATTTAGGCTGATCATTAGGTTTAGACTTGTCCATAAAAATACTGTGATCTGTTGCTGGTAAGAGTCCACATCTGTGCTTCTGAGTTTACTCTGTAATATGTGCAAATCAGAAGAATGCCTTGCGCCTGTCCAGGTCTATTTGTTATAATGAATGGTACTCTGACTTCATAGTAAAAACTGCCATGAAACGTTCAGAAATGTATTGAATATAACACATGTAAGAAAATCTGGAAAACAAAATAAAAGTTATTCTACAATTGCACTAGAATACTCGTGCCTCTTATAGAGTAGCCTTTTACTCTGTCAGACAAGTCTTCTTAGTGATCACTGATCACTGTAAGTGCTAATTATCTTGTCAGTATGATGCAATAGTAAGAAAAGGAGGTGATACAGGACTCTGTGAAACCTGTATATCTTGTTCCTCATAAATTGGCTATTTAATATTGGAGATTCTTGACTGAGAGGTTCTGCTTTGTAAAACCTCTTTGATTTATTTTGGTATTGCTGCAAAAAAAAAAGCAGACATGACATTGGCTGAATAAATGGTCCACAAATTAGATTTATATCTGACATGTCAGCTTTAGTCTATAGACTTCTGATTATACGTTCTTATAGTCTCAAGACTCCTTTTTTGTGTCCAGATGTATTGGGCTTATGTGGCAAGGTTTTGGGGGGGCAGGGTTGCAGAGGTGGCATCTGTGAGAAGACACTGCAGGTAGAGAAATCAGAAGTGAAGTTGAGCCTGAGAAGAAGGAAGGGGTGAGGGGAAGGTGGGTTTAGATTTGTTCTTATTTGTCATTATCTTACTTGGATTAATTGGCAATAAATTAAATTAATTTCCCCAGGTTGAGTCTGATTTGGTTGTGGCAGTAATTGGTATGTGATCTCTGTCCTCATCTTGACCCATGAGCTTTTCATCGTATTTTCTCCCCCCTGTCCTGTTGAGAAGGGGCAGTGATAGAGTGGTTTGGTGGGCACCTGGAGGCCAGTCCAAGTCAACCCACCACACCATAATAACTGAAAAGTTTTGCTCTTGCCATTATTTCTGCATTCTGCCTCTTTTTTTTTACTTCTTAATAACATTTGTTATAAAAATAAATTAATTAAAAAGAATTGTTTACTGACAAGCTAATTGGCTCAGCTCAGATTAGAATAGGGCTTGCGGCCTCAAGTTATTACAAAAGCATGTTGTGCATATAAGAACAGATAGGTCATAATACAATCTTCAGTTTGGCTAAGAAGTGAGCTAAGAAAGGCTAAGAAACTGAACGATCTAAAAGCGCTGTTCCTTTTCTTAATTTTTTTTTTTCTTTCTTACATTTACAGTTTCCATTTCTCTAGCTTAATCTGATTTGACTAAAAAACAGGGATGAGAATATCTATGTAGCTAGGAGAACTACAGAATGGGTGTAATTTTAAGCATTGTTTTGCACATGGATGACAAATAACACAGAACTGTGTTGTCAAGTGTTTAGAATCTACAAAAGGGGTATCCTTTAAAAATATTTCTTAGACTTACCTTTTAGGTAACTGACATACGAATGATGTACAAACCTGCCCAGCACTTACAGATCTCATTTTGTCATTTTGTCCATGTTCCACACCCCCTTCCAAAAATCAGTAGAAACAGTAATGGCATTTTGAACCCAACCGATCCGTGCAGCCACAGATTCTATGGGCTCTGCATTATACTTGTTCCTGAAAATAAGGCAGATATGTCTGGAGTCAATAAAGTATTGTTTCTAAAGACTTGCAGTGGTTATATCTCTTGCCTCAGGAATTGATCTGAAAAGCAGAGGACCACAATCATGTGGAAAGCCCAAGGCAAACAGTTCTGGCTCCCCTTGAAATAACATTAAAACACTGATGGAGTTAAGGCAGCGACAGTGGACAACATATTTTAAATAAGACCTTAGGTGCAGTGCTGCTGGCAAGGAATAAATCAAATAGTTCACAAGGCTAGGACTATTCTGTGCTAAAGTGTTTATTCTATTTTTAAAGAAGTCACAGATCATTAAAAAAATGAATATCCCCTTAAAATAATCAAAATTACTATACTATAAAACAGTACTAAATTCTGGTATACTAGGTATAAAAAAAGTACTAAAAGGGTGTAGAAATCTGGAATAGCACAAATTAAACCTAGCCACAATATTCAGCACAAAACAGTTGTGGGGTTTTTTTCCTAGTCCTAACACATTTCTCTTGTCAAAGACCTTTGAATTTGCTCTTTCCATCTGTATTCCATGAGATTCTTGTTCCATTGCTGGAAGATTCTATGCAGCCCCATAATGGTCTTAGGACCATTGTGTCATACACCTCAAAAAAGCATGACCTAAATATCTGAACTCATTTATTTTCTCAAAGCCAGAACATGACTCTGTACATGGTGCATCTCTTTTCAGACTTACTCCTTTTCAGAAAAATTCTGAGCCAATTATTATGCAAGATATAATTACTTTCCCTTGGGCATGTCACTTAAAAAGCAATTCATCTCACTTAATTTTAGCCATGCCTAAATGATAGGCATCTGGCTTGCGATAGTTGTCTAGGATCTTTCTTTCCAGAGACATCTGTCTTTGCACTAATTATGATGAGATCCTGGATGGCTAGTTTAGGTTAGATGCCTAATTCTTGAAAGCTGAAGCCAGAGAGATTATCATCCCTCTTGCTACCACAAGGGTGCTGTACGTAAGCAGACCTCTACCCCAAGGTGCCCCTTGACAGCAATTCCTCTGATTTTGACATAAAGGCACTCAACAGACCTGTCCTCTTTTCCATAGCTAACCTCTACGTGCTCACACTGGTCTTCCACATAGAGAACAAGCCTTTCTCCTCTTCTACCCTCTGTCTTTCCCGAATAGCTTGTCTGTTGCAGCATACCAGTTGTGAACTATATGACTGAGTTTCTGTAATTCCAAATGCATTGTGACTCTGTGACTGCGCGTGGAGTTCTATTTCTTTTTGTTTCCCTGATTAGGAGCACCGGAGGACAGGTACTCGAGATCTGCCATCATCCCTTAGTTTTTGAGGGGAGTGTGGGCACCGTCTCCATTGCTGTGTCCCATGCACACTTTCAGTTTGTCGCCTGGGTCCTTACTTGTCTCCAGACTTTGGAATCCACTTCCCATTGCACCTAGTTTAAAGCCCACTTCATTTAATTAGCCGACCTATTGGCGCAGAGGTGTTTGTCCCTTTTTGGTAAGTGTATCCCGTCTCCCTGCTGTAGCCCACAGTCTTTGAAGAGCAACCCATGATCATGCTTCACTTTCCAAAGGATGAGTCACTTTCTACTTCAGAGGTCTATGTTCACTTGTTTGGAAGTGCGTAGTCCTCATTTCTGAATGCAGAAGATTATGGGTCTAGCTTAGTGAAAGCACCTCACTTTCAGGTAGGTACGTTTAGCTGAGGAGTCTCTCACCTTCTCTTTCCAATCTGTAAAATAAACATAGAGATTCTGATCTACTAACACACTTAGAAATCGAAGACATCCAGTTTCTGAAAAGACTTTGAGTATGTTTAGCAGCTTTCACCGATTCGGTGGAATAAAGGGGCAAGCCCAGAGATGGTTTTAGACCCTAGATACTGGTATATTTTATCTATACAAAGATGACAAAGTATGTTGCTGTGTTATCATAGTTCAGTTTTATCTACCTCTTTCTTGACAGGTTGATTGTCAAAAGGTCATGAACAGGTTCAGATAATGAATATGTCTGAGTGTCATTATATGTGGAAAGGTATTACACCTCTTCAGCGCCTAGGTGTCCAGTTTTACTACTGTCTCATTTGCTGATTGTCTCGTACAAATTTCTCACTTCAGTTTAGCTTAATTAAAAAGTGTCGGTGCCACCACTCTGATGAAAGTTTTGGTTTTCATACTGAATATGCCAGAATGATAGAAGCTGATAAGAGAAAAAAACAAGCAAACAAACCAGCCTAGTCTTTTTCTTGCAAATTGAACAGTTTGGTCTTGGAAATTACTAAGTGACACCAAACACAATCTTTCTTCACCTTTCTTGTTACTATGCTGAGTGATAGCCATTTCCTTTACACGTATCTCAGAAAATATTGCTTTTCTATAGAACTGCTTTCAGTTAAAACTTTTCTTAAAAGTGTAATACCTATGCTAGCAAAAAATAAAGTTCTATATTTTTTTTTTTTAAAAAAGAGGAGTGAAAATAAAACCACCATTTTTTGTAACAGCTGCCATTTAAGTAGACCTTTTGACTGTATGGAAGCTTCTTTATATTTCCCATGTTCCTTCAAATATGATTTTACTCAAAGTATTATCCTCATGTGCTTGATAATAATTTGAAATCATGCTAATCTCTGACACAGCAGGTTTTTGATAGCTCTGTAAAAACCTGAATATCATTGCTTCAGGCAAGGTGACAGGTATAATCACCTTCTATAATTCATGTTTAATACCTGAGTGACAGAGAGGAATCATATCGTGTCCTTGATCCAAAATCCTCAACTATGCTATATCACCCTCCCTCTAGAAAATACTTGTGAAAATTGCTAAACCTAGTCCAAATTTAATAGTGCTAAGAAGAATTTTTATCAGCATAAAAACTGATGTAATTCAAAGGCATAACTCTTAATGACAAATATATATTTTACAGGATTTTTTACACTCTTCTAAACTCTTTTCTGCAGTCTAAACCAAAAGAGATTTCTATTACTCACATTTCACCTGTCAAGAATATTGGTAACAAATGGGAAGTAGTTTGACACACGAACGAAAATATCTTCATACCCTAGTTTTTATAATCTGTTTATCTTTTGAAGGGTATCTGCGAACACTAACCTTAAGGAAAGCTGTGTTTGTGTTTTGTTTTTTTTAAAAAACCAAACCTCTCAGTCATTGTGGAAAGACAGCCATTGTTAATGTTATTGAATTTAGATGTGCAAACATACTTACACAAGCTAAATTTACATTTGCAATGAACTCATGAGGTATTTAAGGAAGGACAAAATAGTGCATGTGTCTGAAGGAGCTATACAAATACAAAATACTTCTATATAGGCACATGCAGATGGTCCTGCGTTCTGCCCAGATTCTCACGTGATTAGACATGACTCCTGTCTGTGCATCAGCTTGCAGAGCTGTGCCTGGAAAGACTAAGCTCACAAACTATATGAGTTTCTGTGTCAGCTTTTGGTTTCCTTTCGAGTTTATTAAATAATGATCAGCTCTATTAGGCACTTAGACATACCCTACTCTTTTGAAACAACTCCATACTGCTATTATCTTAGGAAAGAAATGCAGCAAGTATAATTTGA
Organism: Astur gentilis; assembly: GCF_929443795.1. Taxonomy (NCBI): domain Eukaryota; kingdom Metazoa; phylum Chordata; class Aves; order Accipitriformes; family Accipitridae; genus Astur; species Astur gentilis. Next base: position 2,622,112 of record NC_064894.1, on the reverse strand, counting down.
GTGTCAGCGCAAATGTTCTGTCACTTATTCCATAGCAGTTAAGCTTCATCTTAAATTATGCGATTAGTACATTGCTGTTCTTGTAGGTCACGAGGAATATGGAGATGGTAGGACTAAGAGAATTACTCCAGGTGGAGAGGGGAAAGTATTATCTGTCAGAAGAACACCAGTGTCTCAAACAGTGCCTGAACTATAGATTCACTGATCTCGGGAGAACATTCCTGGTAAGTATAGCCATCTGCTTGCCTTACTCTTGTATGTTCCCTGTTATTGGCACCAGGATACAGAGTTCAACAGATCTTTTAGGTGACCTATTTTAAGGCCCAGAGCAGCCGCATGTAGCTTCAAGATTTGAATAATGGAGTGGACCAGATAGTCTCCAGAAGCTCCTTCCCACCTAGTTTAGTCTATGATTCTGATTCTGTTCTTAACTAGATGCAGTGGTGCATACAAACCTGCTATTTCAACACCCTAACGGTATTAGTGTAAGAAAAAAATAATACCTGAGAACTATTTACTTTCATATGATCAGAACAAGAAACTGATGAAGTATTTTGCTCTCAGACCACACAAAACATTTCTAAATAATCTTGCTGTAAAAGAAAGTGACCACTGAACTGGTCTTTACAAATAATTGTAGGTAAGAAAAAGGTAAAATGAAGAAGCAAATAAATGTATTCCAAGCAAGGTTTGGTACAAAATGTAGCCTTCTGTATTAGATTTCCTATTAAAAAATAGTGCAGCCTGTATATAGTGCAGCTGTTGAATATATACATATTGTTTTGTGATCACTACTGCCACGCTGTTTATAGAATAAAGGTACTTCTGATCTCAGGTTTACGGACAAAAGGAAGCCAGACTAGTGAAAGAAAAAAATACCAGGATGTGTTAATATGGAAATGCAGATGGAAACAATAGCATATGCCTTCACTCAAGTATGGGTGTGTAAGTATTTATATTTAAACCAGAGATTTGCTCTATAGAAAAAAATGTTATTTTCTTAAGTACTCGTTCCAGGTAAAACTTCAGAAGTTTCAGAGAAATGTCTGCTTACTTTTGTGTAAAAAATGCATTTTTATAATCAGTTAAATTTAGTTTAGTTTAAAGAGAAGAAACTGAACTTGAAAACCAGTTTAAGATTTCTGTAACAACACCAAAATAGCAATGAATTTTAGCTATTAGGTAGAAGTACGAATAAGAATTTTTATGGTTTTTATACAGACCTAATGCTAAATCCCATTCATGCTAAAGGTTTATTTGTCTGGTGGGGTTTGAGGTTTTCTTAATTTCTTTCTATGGCAATGGTGTTTAATCTTGTTAATGACTGATAGTTTTTCTTGGTTTTATTTTCTTCTCCTCAAAAGATAAGTTTATCAAATAAATATTCATAAGCAAAAGCACGCTATGACTATGTGCCAGGCTTGGTCAGAACTCATACCTGTATTACTATTTAATGCAAATCCACTAAGGACAGATCAATATAATTACAATTACTTTCTTTGATATGTTATTTGTCAAAGGTAACAGCAGAAGGCAGCTTAATGATTCCCATTAGAGACAAAAGTATTTTGCATTCCTCTACTTTGTAGATCTAAGATGGTTGGTTTCACAAGGGAAGAAACATTAACTATTGACTACAAATAGCAGCAATTACAGGGTAAAACAAATTGCTTTGATCATAAAAATATGGAGAGAACTTAGAGCTAAAACATGAAGATTCTCATTATTGTCTTCTATTTCTTCTATCTTGTTCATCATGTCAATTGTGTTGTAAGACAGAATTTTATAATTAACATACGAAAATACACACTGTTTTGAAGACTGAGGTGGAAAGAGATATGTAAAGTAGGTATTGGCCTTCCTATAAAGGAAATAGTACGTTCTTTAATCTTCCTGAACATAAACACTGATCTTATTCATCAGCAAAAGGCTTGGTGTTTTGTTTTGTTGGTTTTTTTTTTTTTTAATAATTTTCATTTTAACTTGAAACCTAGCATGATTTGATGCATTACGTTACTCTCATGATCTACACCATTCGTAAACAACTTGTGACTCTTGAACCGTATGTATTTGTTAGGTAATGTAAGGGAGTCTTTCTGTTCGGGAGCACGGCACACCATCTAGCAAGAGTGTCTTTGACGTGGTAGTTTTTTGCGTCTTGCTGCCATATGAATGTTTTGTGTGTAGTTCAGAAGGCTGAAAGTAATAGATATTCCACACTTTTGCAATTCAACATTATTCTGTGGAATTCCTTTACACACAGGGAAAAAAAAAGCTTTCTGTCTACTGTAAGAATGCTATCACAGAAAGATATACAGTAATGATTCCTTCAGAAGTTTAGGACTATGAATGATTTATAAACTGAACTCTAACAACTTTGTTTACATTTTAAAAATTAGCATAGAATTTTTAGGAACTAGATTTATTTGGATATAAAGAAAAATCTAAGCAATACTTGCTTGTTCAAAGCTTCTTTCAGAGAAGTGCTAGTCCTGTTCACATCTGAAATCATGGTGAAATTATAGATAAAGACAATAAGATAAAAAGTATACAAGTAGATTTTGTAGTTAAACCTTAGATACTTTAATGTATGAATCATGATGCAATTAGGTCCTTAATAGCACCTGTATAAAAGCTTGCCATGGCATTATTTATGGGCCTATTTTAATATTTAATATTTAGTATTAAAAATATCTATTTAGTGACATAATTTATGTTCATTTGCTTAGTGAGGAGAGATTTTATCTTCAAGAATTTAGTGACTGGATCAATCAAAAATGTTGGTATTGTATGCAAAAAGGTCATGTAACTTAAAGACAAATTATTCTCCAGGAAATGTCACATGAGTTGTAAAATCCCAGAGAAATTTATGAGTTCTAATATTTTTCCTTTTCTGTAACTTCTTCAGACTTTTGTGGCTTTCAGAATCTTTTCAAAAGTCCAGGTGCTTCACATACCAACATACATGACTGATATATTCTTGTAATTTCAGTATTTTAGTGTTTTTACTTCTGTTTGAGACAGTAACCCTGAATTGTGTTGTCTGGGGTTTTTTGTTTGTTTTTTTGGGTTTTGTTTTTTTGTGTGTGTGTGTGATTTATTCTGCTGTATGCTTATTCTCTGGAAGAAACTAAGAAACAAGATTTTTTTTTTTTTAATCACCCCTCCCCCCCCCCCCCCCCCCCAGCTTTAAACTAATTTACATTTTCTTTCTTATCAGCACTGAATAACATACTTCAGTTTTCAAAACATATTAAATGCTTTAAAGACTTTCATGTATATTTAATACAAGTGATAGCCTACTGTTTACTGCCTGAGTAGCTTTTAATACTGTGAAAAGATGAAAATGTCTCATTAATTGCTTTTGAAAAATAGTCATCTATTGGGTAAGGTTTTGCCACTCTGTCCTCCTTTTAAAGGGGTGCCAAGATGATGAATGAACATTTAAACTAACATAAAGCTGTGCATTTAAAGAATAAATGTTAATGCCTGTAAGACAATTTTAAGAAATCTGCATATGAGTTTATAAAATTTTTACATACCCAAGTATTGCAAGTGGTCTTCAGCTTTGCATGTTTAATTTTAAACTATAGTAACATGTTTTCAGCATACTTCATGAGCTCAGTTTCAGTTTTGTGCACAACAGCCTTCTTAATGAAGCTCTTTTTACCCAGAGAAATTAAAAAATCTCAGACAAAAAATTACTTGTAATATTTTCCTAACTCTTTCGTCTCACATAAAAGTAAGTTTATTATATGGAAAACATAGTAGTCAGATTGTTATGCTTTGCCAGTATTCATTATTGCCAGAAAAGGCATTATTCTTCTGCGCACTAAATATTCAAGAATGTATAACAATATTTTACATTTTTAAATTTCAAAATTCTTAATATGTGCTTTACTATATCTTCCTTCACTAGGAATATGATATGGTCCTGGAATTTAAAAAGTAAAATGAAAGTTTCTCTACACAAGATGTAAGAGTAGAATACTTCATGTCATCACTACAGAGAAATATTTTATGCTTGTTATATGCAAATATGTATCATCAGGCATGGTTTCATAACATGAACATTTGAAGTAAGGCACATACTTAAACTAGAAATATTTCATCAAACAGAAACATGGATCCTTGCAATGCATTAGAACCTTTTTGAAAATTGATCTATCCTGGGTTTTTTGTTGGCAACTGATTTTACAACTGATTGATACTGGTTTTAACAATGTATCTGAAAACTACATCAAAAAACTACTTTTTTTTTTTTTAATATTTTATGGCAAGATATAGGCAGACAGGCAATATCTGCACTAGTCATGACTTATGTAACTCAATTAATCGGACACAGTAACCAGGTATTTTCACTCTTAGTGATCAGAACTCTCAAGTTCAGTCAGTGGAGACTTTTCTAGTCAACAGTTGTATCTCAGAAATGTAAGCGGTATTGTAGCATATAACAGAGAAAATTTGAGTTTGAGGCTAAAACCATAGAATCATAGGATAATTCCAGTTGGAAGGGACCTCAAGAGGTCTCATTCCTACTCCTTATGCTAAACCAGACAGATATTAGAAATAAAAACAAACAAAAAAAACCAGTGACATGCAACAACTTAATGTTCGGAAAACCATTTACTGCACTGTGTCCATTAGCAGGAGGTACTGCCAACTCTTGAGCTTTGCATATAGAGAACCTAATCTACATTACATTAAGTCCAGAAAAAAACACAATGAACCGAACAAGGAAATTCAAAGACAAAAGCTTTATCAGTACATTAAAGATTTACAGATGGCACATCAAACCATTTCAAAAGCGGTAGGCAACAGAGAAATTTCGAAAATTAGGGAAAAAAACCCTTTCCTTTCTCTGAGCCCAGCATTCACATAAGAGACATTCTCTTACTTTCAGTTTTAGCAGTAAATGTACTAAGCTTCCCACATCTGCCTTACAACCAACTACTTATGATTTAAAATCTTAAATTTTCTAAAAGTCATGCAGATAGTGTAAACTAGTTGTCGAGTTACCTGCTGTAGTGAATACAGAAAGAATTTAGCGGTATTAGATGCTTATTCTATGTAGAAGTGCCTCTCTTTCTCCACTGTTTTAGCTAAGTTAAAGTACATACCTAACTTTCAGATTGATAGTTTAGTGCAGCAAAACCACCTTAACCTACCCCGTATAGCTACAGCAGTTTACCTCCCATCCCCCAAATTAAAAAAAAAAAAAAAAAGAAAAAGAAAAAAAAACTTGCAGAAGTTGCTAAAATGCTGTTGTAAATGGCAGAGGAAATCCTGATGGCTCAAAGTAAGAATATTGATGGGTTTTGATTGTGGTTTGGTTTTGGTTTTGTTTTTTGTGTGTTTTTGTTGTTTTTTTTTTAACTCTCAATGAGAAATTTCCAGTATCATCGAATTCAGTATTTGTTTCAGATGTTTGTTCAAAAAAAATACATTGTACAGGGCTTTATTAAATTGCCTCGGTGCCTATACAGTGTGTATGTTGAAGTCTGAATACTAAGCCCAAGTTAAATGTAGCTATACTACTCAAACTGTCTAAAATTAAAAAGCATTATCTCTAAGAAAAATATTATAACTGTGTGTGTAAGTGTTTGATATGCAGAACACCTCCTTATAGTCCTTGATATTGTCATTTAGAAAGCTTAAAAACTCCTAGGTAAAGAAAATTTAAAATATTTATCAATGTAGACCTTTCTGTTTTCTCATAAGGCAGTCAGCTGCAAAACTGATGTGAATGTAACGTCCTTTATTGTTACCGTTCCCAAAAATTAATCGTGGTCGACAGGTCTCAGTCTTAAAGCGGTTGTGGAGTTTGTATTCTGCGTGAAGACGAATGACAATAATTATTGTCTGGTATGGAATTATTGCTTTCCTGTTGAACATAACAGTTTTAGGTTGGATTTTTAATTTTTCTCATAAAATATTCCTCAAAAACCTCAGTGCTGTGGTTGTACTGTTTTACTGTTGTGTATAATCTTATTAATTCCCGAAGGCTACTGTATTTTCTTAGACTAAGATTTTAAAAGTAAAATGATCTCACCCACAGCAAATGAAAACATTAATCTATACACCTCAATTTACTTTGTCTATTGGCATGTGTTGCCACTTTATGAGTTAATTCTTACATCTGGGGTTCATCTGTGTTCTAAGATGACAATAAAAATCCCTTTTGTACATTCTATTGTTAACATTATGCTCAGAAAAAGATTATTACCAAGGGTAGTAGTACATTTTTAAGACGCCATTCCGTTTAAAAACTGTGTATATGTTGAAGGTAGCGTCGTGTCGCTCCTGTACTTTCTGGAAATTGTCTGTCATCTAGACAGCACCAGATTGTGAGTGAAATCTGTATAGGGAACCATATTAGAGACTTACTCCTAGTTACAGAGCTACTCCCAGGACTGCTTCTCTTGGTGCTCTGGTGAGACATTTTGTGTCAGCAAGGAGAAAAGCTTATTACAGGAGGCATAACGTCTTTGGTTCTTATTGTGCTGGACTTCTTGGGGAGGAAGCATGTCTATTCCACCCTAGAAAATAGATTCATCCAACACAGCAGCAGCCAGGGATGTAACATTTATGGATAACATTTTAGGGAACATAACTTACATCACTGACAATCAGCTGACATTTTCAAGACTACATCCACAACAAAGAGGGTTGGTAACGTTCTCTGGTTCAAAATGCAGGAAAGTTGAGATTAGCATTGACATTTAGAAAGCTTGCTGAATCAATGGAAAAGTTATCACCCTAGTTTTATGGACTAAAATTTAACTTTGCTTGCTAGTGGTCTTGTTTTGTACTTCCAGACAAAAGTCAGGTTCTAAATTTTGTTAGCATTATTAAAACTAAGAAAAATATCCTATGATAAAGAATCAGTATAATAATTTTTGGTTGTTTGGGCTCAAAGTATTTTCTTTTTTTACAGAAAAAAATAATTATATCCTTTCTTGTCCTTTCCACTTTTGTCACTGTATAACAGGAGAAAGTAATGAATCAGAAAACCAGTAAATTAAGTATTCCTTGGAAATGATGGGAACAAATGGAATAGAAATTTTATGTCTTTACTGAAATAGAACACCATTTCCCTTAATTTTATGAAAGAATCAAATATGTTCTGTTTTTACTTTAGCAACAGACAGGCTACACCTCCAAGGTTAAAGTTATCATGTGTAAGGACTATACTATGGATTTATCTCTCTGTCATACAGATATCTAAGAGTTCAAATAGGTGTTTCCTTTGTTCTCAGTAAAGATCACTCTGAAGGCTTTTCAGAGGGTTTCTCATCTGTCATCTTTACTTATGGGCCTATTTATGTCAACAGTATTTTTCTAGTAATTTCTAAAAATTTACTACAATTTTTCTTGCAACCCCTTGTCTCTGCTTCTTTCTTATCCTCTCAAGTGCCAAATTCTGTAGCAGACGTAGTCTTATTCCTTCACTGATGATGCCATCATTCATATACTCTGTGCTTTAATGAAATATAGGTAAACCCCTGTGACGTGCATTCGTTCCATTTTCTCTAAGTCACGCATGTTCTATATGCCTGGATTGTTGAATGTCTGATAAGGAGAGATATGAATGCACTCAGTATCTTCTTAGAAGATATTCTTAAGTGGCACATAATATTGCTGACTATCTGCAGGAAATATAATATTCCTTTCTACAGAACAAGTAATAATGTCTGTTCAACCCTGCTGCTTGATGCTTCCAAGAGGCAAATTCAAATATCTTCAGATTATTTTAAAACTTAATGACCATCACCAGACAATTCCCCAAAATATTTTTTCATTGGTATGTGTCATAAACATCCCTGTAAACACAAAATCAGTATATAAAACTGAGAAGGAGAGGAAACAATAGAACATGGAAATCAATAATAAACCAAGAGAATATTTATAAAAATTTTGAAGAAAACTTGTATTTCTAAAGTATCTTTGTTATGTCTCAACCTCTCCGTTAGTTAACGTAGGCATGCAGGTGAACAATATCCTTGTTCTCTCTGTTCATTGCCCTGTTCTTCACAGTTGTGAATTCACAAATCCCTGTGTTGGCCCATTTTACACACTGATTATTTCTACCCAGATCAATTACTGCATGGGATTGTAGGCTGCCTGACTGTAAACTGATTTGCTACTCTTTTCTGTACTGAGATATGCAGGAAACCTGAGCATGTGTGGAGAAAGTACCAATTAGTCTGTGGGTTTAAAATTTCTGCTTATAGCAATATTTTAGCACTCTGAAAAGCAACATGTTATTCTTAAAAGGAAATGTTAATGTAGTATTTTCATTTTCTGCACATATCGTTCAATATTGCATTTGTCTAAAAATATCAAAAAACAGCAGAAGCATGAAGAAAGGAAAACCAGAAGAATAGGAAAGAAGTAATTTTAGACTACTCATATAGGTCTGAGTTGAAAGTAAAAGATAAAATTATTTTGCTGTGTCCAGCTCAGAAAAAATTACCAAATGAAAGAAAACCAGGAAAAAAACCAGCAAGTATTTAGTAGGAAAAATGAGAAGTCTTTGATGATAAATTACCAGGAGAAAAATAAAAAATCCTTTAAACAAAATTATTCTGTAGTTTAAAAGGAACTAGGGTATAAAATGTTGAGAGAAACCGTGGGCTGCTACTGTAAGCAAAAATGAATGATGAAGATATTGTCAGGAGTTTTAAACCCTAATTTGCCTCAAACATAATTGGGAATTTAGCTTTAGAATGTAAAAGTATTTTAGGTCAGCGTGAAATACTACTGAACTAAGTAAGATAAATGTTATGTATAAAAGACAAGAAGAGAGAAAAACAGAAATGTTTTAAAACCTCAGGTTTAAAGGGCATCTCAGTGGCCTTTGTCAAGCTCTTCCTAGTTCTTTATTATGGACTTAGGGTTTTAAACACTTAAGAAGGTGGGCAAAATGCTCAAATGCAACCACCGTTTTAGTAAAGAAGGTAATATTTAAATAACGTGATAAATATTTTAAAATTAAGATTACGAGAATAAAGAGGAAAAATCTTTTGCAGGTTTGTATTCTCAGAGCTAAGAAATCTACATAGAATACTGTTAAACCACGAATAGCACCATATTAAAAAATGTTAATAAAAATAGAAAATAATAAATTTAAAAATGTAAACACTGCTGGCAGTTTTCCAGCCTTGTGCCTAACTCAGTGCGTACTTCCTCACCGGATCTGTACACTGACAGCTACAACGGTGGGCATGCCTTCATTTTTGCGTGTCAGCGTCTAATTCCTGAGCAGACGAAGCAGCCAGATCCCCAGCAGCCAGGGGGGAAGAAGTGGCTTCCTTTTGGCAACGCTAACTAGTGGCTACTGAGCTGAGGGAAGAGTTGATCTCCACTACGGATACGGAGCAGAACAGCGCCTTGGAAGGAGATACTTCCACCAAAGGCAGACCATCCCTTTCTCAGAGGAAGGTGGTCTCGCCAAAGCCCGCTACTCCTCAGAGAGCTTATCTAAGATGTGGGAGACTCAGGAAGGTGAGTCCCAGCTCTCAGAAGAGCGATAACCTCACTGGTTTGCCCTCTCCAGCGTGAGGAAGAATCTTTAAGTGGCTCCTACAAAAGCCGATCCATCTCATACAAGTAATTGATTGCTTCCTGGAACCAAAACCAGGATTCCAATCTGCCTGCTGAAACAAGACTTGAGGACAAGGGACACAGCACTGCCAAAAAGCGTGATCTTTGTGTTTTCAGCACCAATTCTTTTCTTTTACTGATCTGCTGCTACGGACCCTCACTTCTTGGTAATGCAGATGTAACCAGTACAGACAAGTGGTTGCTATCAGTGCTGTTTGCTGGCGTAGACGCAGTGTGAAAAATGAATTACCCTTTCCCACAGCAGGACCAGTAAAAAAGACTGGGGCAAATCCGACAGAGAATATCCCAGTTCCAAACAGCAGGGCACATCCTGTTCCCATTCCCCATTTTTCAATGAAGCAAGAAGAGAGATTTGAAGCAGAGCCCCCACGCTGAGATACAGCTTCTGAGCACAAACATCCTCCTCTGCCCTCCTTTTAGGAGTTAGGGGAGAACACGGGCGATGCCTACTGAACGTATGTGAGGCAGAAAGGGAACTCAACACTCGGTTTAGACAAAAGATATGACAAGTTCTGCATATGCTCAGTAGCAGAAATTGAGGTGTTCACGTTACTGTAGAGAACTTAGGAATCTCTAGGGCTAGAAATGTGTTTTGAGGATTTAGACAGCTAAATTGTGGTTGCATGCCAGAGGTGCTCCTGTGTTAATCCAAGTCTTAACTTGCAATGTTGCCAAATGCTGAATACTCTCAGAAACATTCTTGACAACAGCTACCTCCATAGACTTAGAAAAGTCAAATCATCATAATTCTTTTTGGTCTAAAAATGTTTATACTTAAAGATACATACTTTTGTTTCAATTGGATTTTTAAAAATTTATGAAGATTCTATCAACAAGATAGTTTTAACTTGTCTTGCTACAAGGGAACATATTTTAATGAGGGATAAAATGTATTTAGAAGCAAACTTTAAAGTGTCAGATCATGACTGGAGATGAGCTTGGCCTATAAATAAGTCAAGTAAATTATAGATTTACTTTAAAAGCTGAAATTGTATGTTATTAGCTTAAAATAGTTGTATTATGGCAAAAGAACAAGGCTGTGTACATCTATGTACATGTTACTAGTTAGGGAGCATACCCTTCAAAGCGAATTGCTTCAAATTAACATTTTTCAATGGGACAACTTAATGCTGTTCAGTAAGACAAGCGTAACTTCCTTTGGCTCCCTGAGAGTATGAAAGATCTGAGAAAAAAATTACATCCTTCTTTAGCATCTTCATTTCCTTGACCAAAACAATAAATGAAGGATTCAGGCATCAAGAAGTGATATTCCTACTGTGATTTTTCCTTCTAAGAGAAAAGAAGTTGGATCTTAAAAATTAGTAATATTTCAGGCACTACTGAACTATCCTTGCAGAAATTTGCACAAATATAATGGGGCCAATGCTGTTCTCATTTATTTCCCATGAAATTCTATTATAGTAAATGGATTGATACTGAATAAGACCTTGCAGAATTAAGCTCATTGATTCAGAACTAAAGGTCTAAATGACAGTATTCTTTCTTTGTATGGTAGATTACTTCAGATTCCTTCTACAGTTCATGAGTGAAATAAATTACTGTATTTTTTAGTATTGGCATAAAAAAGTATAAATTGTGTATGCCTGAGGTAAAGAAACAGTGGCAAAAGAAAATGAATTATTTTTCAACTATACAAGAATTTTTTTTACTTATTACTTAACTGTAATCTGGAGCCTAATACTCAATAATAAGAATGGCAGTCCAATCACAGCCCACAAGAAGGAAATAGCTGTTAGATATCCTTTGTGATTATGACTGTTGTACAAAGTATTCTAAAAATTTTAAGCTCTAAAGGACAGCCATTGTGTCAGCATCTGAAAATATCCCTATCTCCTTCCACTTTGGATTCCCAGGTTTAAATCTCACCTGAAGTTAAACAGCTATACTCTTCTTCCCCTTTTTTAAGCACATCCCATGGTATTTGTCACTTCCGAAACAAAACAGAAGGATCATCCTCTTCTCCTCCTGTTCTACGTTCAGCATTCCTGTAGCTAGAGCATTCACTCATAACATGAAACAGGCAGTTTCAATTGCCCTTCCAACCTGATGGGGCTCAAATTCACATATATCCCATCTCACAGTGTGCCCCAGTGGTCCAAGTTGTTTCTTATTCAGTAGTTGCTTACTGTAGGCACCTTACAGCAAACAGCCTGTAGGAGAACGGTTTATACATCACCCTCATTCAGGTGTTCTCATCCCCAGATTAGACAGACCTTTATGTTTACACTTTTGCTAGCTTATCAAATGTGTATTTTTTTTTTTTTTTTTTTTTTCCAGTTGAAATAGCTTCAAGAGGAAGTCTACTGACCATATTCCTAAACTTTCCAATCTAGCATATCAACTCATGGATGAAGTTGGAAGAGAGAACATAAGACTTTAAGTCTTGCCCAGACAGAAGGATTTAAAACAAATTCATCCATTACTTAAGTCATTTAATCTTCAGTAGTAAAGTAAACACTATGGGTTTCTTTAGTTCACATCTTTGTTTTTTTAAGTGTTGCCAACAGATTTGGCTTCACCATTTGACATCCTCTTAAAAATGTAAGAGTACAATCTCCTTTGGTAAAAGAATGCCTTGATTCCAAAGCACTCTTAAACTTTCAATATTGCCAAGAATAGGAGACTTTTATCATAAACAGAAGCTGAACGTCATGTGTCTGGAGAATTTACCTGGGGGAACAGAGGTATATCTGAAATGTTTAGGCATTTCTTCTGATAACTTTTGAGGAGTGGGGTCAAAATGGAAATTTCTAAGTTTCAATTTGGGTTCCTAAATTATATTTTTAGAGCTGGTCCTTCAAAAGTTCCAGTGCTTACAATTCAATGAAATTCAATGAAAACTCAAGATTTTCATTATCTCGCAGGGTTTCTTGCAGAATCAAATCTTGTGCAACCAAGTGACTAAATTTTAATTATGTGTCAGCTGAGATCAGTCTAGCAAGCTGTTCCTCATTAGCTAATGCTTGAACCTATGCAGGGCTCCCCTGAAGTAAATGGGGACCCACATAGGAGAAGAGACTATTTTTACTGGCCAATATGCAAGTCTAGAGATTTTGTATGACAATTCAAGTTTAAATTACATTAAGTAATGAGACCAAAAGAAAATCTCATTTATTTACATTAAAGTCAGAAACAACAACAGAACTGAGTCATATGGAATTACTTTGGATAAACTGGGTAGGATTCAGACTGCAATATAATCCCTAAAAGCCAGAGGCATACCACATCCGTCTCTGAGGGAAGAAAATGATATTAAGGAACAGCCAGCAAGATTGCACAGATAAGTGTATACGTGAAGGAGATTAAGAACCAAGATTTGGAGACTTAAGAAAACTATCTCAAATGGAAATGTCATGGACATCTGGTGAGAGAGGTCATTACAGCATTTCCAGCTGCAGTTATTCATTCAGCAGTACCTTATTTTGGATATGAAACTGAAAACTGTGTTTTCTTCAGCTGCCAATGGGAATATTACATTAGAGAAAAAAAATATGAGATAGTTTTTCGATTAGAAAAGTAAGGAAACAACATTACCAGATCTAAATTGTTGTCAGTACCAAAAGCAGAAACATCAAAGCACATACATTATTCTGAGTAGCTGACTACAGACTGAGTGATGCAAGACATTTAGAAGGTTGCATTTTTCCCAGTAATATAGGTCTTCAGTAAGTGAAGTTCAAATTCAGTTAGAAACAAGCAGTAATTGAGAAGAAGGAGCTGACATGGTCTATCGTTTGATTTAAACAGTAGCCTGTGGACAGATTTTTTCCTGATTTCTATATCACTACTGACTTTTCTAATGAGCGACATATTTATGAACACTCTAAACCATTTGTCCAAAACAGACACAATTAGGCCAGCCATAGCACTTCATGGTACATTAGGTGGAAGCGTCATGCATAACTGGAGAAGACAGTATACATATTAGTTATGAACACATATAAATTTTGGGTTTAGCTGTTAAACTACAAAAATGCCCCAAACCAAAGCAAAAAACTACACCAACAGGAAACCCCAACAACATCCCAGAAACCAACAGGTTTTGGTGGGGGTTGTTTTCCCCTTTTCCTCATCAAAATGAAAACCAAAACGTGTTTCTGTTTCAGCATGAAACTCCAAATTTGACCCAAAAATATAATGTTCTTTTTTGGATAATTCGCAATAAAAATGAAAATAATTATTTTAGGTGTGCCTGTCTTATCCTACTGTAAAAGGCTTGTGACAGTAATCCATGCCTTCACCTACCTGAAATTTTTGAAATACATTTCTTACGTGCCTGTGAAAGATGCAAGCAGTATGATCTTACTCTTTCTTGTTGATATTGTTCTATTTTTCATAATCAATTAAAAATTAAGCAGCAAAAGAACCAGAATCCACGTGTCCCACCTACTAGTCAAAAGTCCTGATCACAGTAAGCAATCTCTGTTTCTCTCAGTGTTTTGTTAAATATTTTGTGAGTGAAACAGTTCTAGTAAAAAGATTTGAGAGTTTTTTTGAGTCCCCTGTACCTGGCCGTACAGGGAATAGAAGACCCAAAGTTAAATCCCTACAACTATCCTAAGGCATATTTGAACCTCCTTTGGCAAATGAGTATAAGATTTAGAACACGCGCTGGAGGGAGTGGGGCAAATATCTCTGCCGCTACAGAAGCTGTTTTATTTTCTATATAATATTTTAAAAGTCATTGTCAAAAATATCAAGAAGATGATTCACTAGACTAGAGGCTCAGTCACTCGCCTTCTGTGACATCAGACATTTCACCGAATATCCGTGTATTTATTTAAAGTAAATAGTATCAGCAAGACAGATTGAGAGTATCCTTATGTAGTAATCTGGTGCTTTATGCACACCCCTGGAAGGAGGAAAATGCAAGCTTGATTCCCAAACAAGCAGAGAAAGAAACTGAACCCAAATCTTCCAGTTATGGGTGAGTATTCCAATGTTTGAGTTGCTGAGCAGACATTTATCATCACTTTCTATATTTTATATGAAAAGAAGAGCAGGGTCAAAACATTTGCCAGAGATATATCTGTCTCTTCTACAACCATATTCAGACTGTAGAAGAACTGATTTATCTGCTTATGCTTCAGCTTTTGATCCTTTAAAGTACATACTATATATTTATACGTCCTTAGGAAATAAACTAAATCAGGGCCATGCCTTTACTTGACTACTGTGCTAGAGAGTGCTCAGCATTGGTATTCCCCAAACTGTCTCATCCCTTTCCCTTCTCTTCCCTCATGGTAATGGCAGCTCAGGCATTAAAAATGTTTCAGTGAAAAAAATGACGTGAAAATCAGTATGTTGCAATTCCTAGAAGTGCGGTGCACTGAAGTCACAAAGAGGGCAGCTTAGCAACACCCATCAGCTACACTCTCATAGTATGGATACCTGGCATTGGCTCGGCAACTTCATCCGGTACTGGAGTTGGCCCACCTGCCTGGGATTATCAAAAAAAGCTGGCAGGTCCTTAAAACAGCCATAATCTTGAAGGGGATCATGAAGCAAATAGCTTTGTTACTGTGCTGGCTCTGACTGGGATGGAGTTTACTTCATAGCAGCCCGTGTACTGGATTTGTGATTAAGACAAATTTGGTAACACACCAATATTTTGGCTATTGTTGAAGAGCTCTTGCTTAGCATCAAGGATTTCTCTTTTCCTGCCTCACCTCCTACCCACCCCCCAAGAGTACACCGGGGCTGTGCAAGAAGTCGGGAGGGGACACAGCTGGGACGCTTGACCCAAAATGACCAAAGGGATATCCCAGACCAGATGTCCTCATGCTCAGCAACAGGATTAGGGGCTTTTTCTTCCAAGGTAGCCATTTCTTGCAGCACGGCTGGGCATTAGTTCTGCCTCTGGGAGGTGCTGGATGACTGCCTTTGCATCACTTTTTTGTTTCTGTACTTTTCTTCACTTACTAAACTGTCTTTGTCTCAACCTATGCGTCTTTTTTGCTTTTGCTCTTCCTATTCTTTCCCCTGGCCAGCTGGGAGGAGGAGTGAGCCACCAGCTCGATGACTGCTTAGCTGCTGGCCAGGGTTAACCCACAGCAGGTAGAGAAGACCAGCTGCAGTGTTTCCAACAATTGATCCATCTAACACAGTTTTCTGCCTTCATCAGTGACCATAAGCAGGTTGCAGGAAACAGAAGAGGAAGACAGACCCGTATGGTATGGTATGGTATGATACGACTTTTCAAAGCTCATAGACAGTGGCCTAGCAACAATGTCAGCCACCTCTCCTAACGCCCTGGGGTGGATTCCATCCAGGAGCACAGATTTATGTGTCTTGAGCCCTTTCAAGAGGTCACGGACCAGCCTCTCCTCCACTCCCACTGGGTCGACACACGTCTTGTTGTAGATATTGATCCTGTGATCTGGGGTCTCGCTATTCTGGCAAAGACAGAGGCAAAGAGAGTGTTGAGAACCTCTGCCTTGTCAGCATTACTAAGAGTTAGTTTCCCTGCCCTGGTTAGCAACTGATCTATGTCTTCCCTGTGTTTCTGCTTACTGCTCATGTATCTGAAGAACCCTTTTTTGTTGTTCTTGAAGTCTTTGGCCAATTTAAGTTCTAGCTGAGCCTTATCCTTCCTGACAGCGTCTCTGATGCCTTAACAAGGTTATCGTAGTCCTCGATGGGTATTTGGCTGCCTTTTCTTAGCCACTATGCTGCTTTTTTGCTTTGAAGCACACCCAACAGCTCATTGTTCATCTTTACCTACAGAACCTTTTCTTGGTATCAAACAATACATAACAAAGAGTGGAAGGGAAAATATTCATTTCATGTAAATCATGCCACAAGAAACCAAACAAGTTGTGATTTACCAAGTTTACAAAAATTCATGTTATTATGGTTTTATTACAATAAAACCAATCTTACTCTAAAGTAATTAGATGAAATCTGTATGACGAACATCTAACCGTATTAGTCAAACTTGAAATGAATCAGCTATATTTCATACTGAATGTTGCTCCCTTTCTATTTTTCCACTATGAAGAATGGTATTAATTTTCCAACTAATTAGAATGCATCGTAATTCTGAAGTCTAGCATCAAATTTTACTTTCTTTCTACGAATTTTAATTAAACAAGCAACTCAGAGCAGATTATAGCTTTGTGCAGAAAAACATTAAAAAGGGGTTGGAATAAATTCTCACAGAACGTGCTTACCAAAGAATTCTGAATGCCTTAAGTCATAATGAATCGGCAAAAACATCAAATATTTTCATCTTAGAAGTATTCAATTAATGAGGAAAATACATTAAAAAATAACACATTCAATGATTGACAGAAAAAAAAGACTAACATAATTTGTGAATAGTTTTAATGAGCTCCATTCCTAATGCAATTCAGGATATTTAGCAGATGCATTATCTGCTTAAAGTCTACAGAACTTTTGCAAATGTAAGGACGTTTTCACGATGACTGTGTTACTGCCACTGAAGTAACGATGTCTTGGTCTACATCGCACACACTGTTATTTCTGTAGAATAGAAACTGAATGCTTTTCTTTAATATAGCCTTTTGTCTTACCCACAGAGTAAGTAAAAGTTATTCCCTACCTGATTTTAAGCATTCCATTTAGCTGCCAAAGGTAACAGCTTAGGTATTGTGCAATCCCTGGTTGCCAGTGAAGACAGAGCAAGCAAAAAAAAAAGAGAGGAGGAGAGCTGGAGAGCGAGAGGCATCTCCATGTGATTTACAACCCTAAGCTCAATGCCGACAATAGAGGATATGAATTCTGTCACGGTTTTGTTCTTCTTTTCTTTAAAAATCACTGTAGTGAGATGAGATGTAGGTGTCTGAGAATAGAGTGGAACCAAAAGCTATCTTCATTATAAAGAATATGTATTATAAAAGCTATGCTAATTTCGGGCAGAGTTCTCCCAAGTTATGTGGGGATCTCTTTTGCAGCGATACCCCCACCAACAGAAGCATATGAAAGGATATGAAATGGAAAATAACAGCATCTGATGTTTCAGAAAATTTGATTTGCTTTTTTAACTGTTTAAAGGATAAAGAACAATGCTATTGCTTAAAAATATAATGGAATACAGAGAAAAAGGAAAACTATCTGTTCCAGCATTCCTTCGCTAATCACATTGTAAAAATAAACTATCATACTCCCCAGTCACAATTTGTTGCGATCTTGATAAGGGCAGGTATTGCAGTGGGCACTGTGTGGAATAGCTACTGATTAACATTTGTATATGTTTAATTTGGGAAGAATGCATCAGACTTGTAACACTAAAAGCTGTAATCTGTCTAAATTCTGTAACTCTTGAAATGACAGGCTGGAAAACATAATGCAGAATGCCTTTTTGTCTCACCCACAGAGAATTGACTTGATGAAACTGAGATTAGAAAAGTTAGACACTAGGGACTTAAAGTTTAGTAGGCAGAGGTTTTAAAATGTGGATTTTTTTCACATTTACATTCAATACAGACCTTTATATTCCTCTTTTATACATAAAAGGATAAGTTAGGGGCAATGAGTTCAATGATTTTGTTTTAATCTATGTCTTTCATTTTACCCAAAGGGATATTTAAACTTTGTTTTAAAATATGTATTAAATCAGCCCCCACAAGCACTACTATGAATAAGTGTTTGCCAGAATATATATAAATCTCAGGAAACTGGATCTGCAGTAATTCAGGCATAACATTTTGCTCTAGTCTGAAACTGCCTGGGCAAGATCTAAATGTAAATGCTTGACAAAGGTATAATGAACTAGTATTATAGTCAATGTTTTTGTATTCTGAAGTGTGTGTGCCTGTGTATGCACCGTGCCAGACACACAGTCTTACATATGCGTGCAGAAGTCTAATCCAAGGCAATTTACGCTTTAGATTTTTTTTCTTTATAGATGGATGTAAATCTAAATAGACTTTTTTCTGCTCTCTTAAGGTTTATCACACTCAGTGGATTACTCACCAATGCTTCAGAAGGATTCTTTTTGACTGTGGAAGCAACATTACTGAGTCTTGTTTATTGCAGAACTTAAGCTTTTCCACTATACACTGGGACTTGCCATTCAGCAGGGCCAATTTTCCTAGATTTCTTTACATCCGTGCTGGTAAGACAATGAATACTGACTACTGCTGCTACTGTACTGACCCCAGTGACACAAAAATAACTGTCTTTGTATAGAATTACCATTTTTGTGGCACTTTCTCTTTCTTGTTGCCAAAAGGGAATTTCCCGTGTGCCCATACAGCTGAGAATAGCAGTTACTAAGTCTTACATCAAATGTCTCTCAGAGTTGGATATTTTCTGTGAGGTCCCTTTTTCTTAGGAAATCTTGATTAAATGTTGTTTAGGGCATATATGTAACACAGATCATAAACTCTACTGAGAACTGACACAGAGAAATAATATTTTCTGAGGTTCTTTTCCAACGTAGATCTTAGAGCTATCATATTATGTCATCTATCCTATGGTTACTGTCCTTTCAATTTGATAATTATATTTTTAAAAAGCTGAAGAAATATTTAAAGTTTGGGAAAGCAGGTTATGGGCTTTCCCTCCTCCTCCAATATTTTTTTCTATTTCTCCATGTCATGTGTTCTCTGACACACTACATTTACCTTCTGTCCAGAAGAAAGCTAAAATACACTCATTGCTCATGTTGTTGTAATCTGAAATATCAACATTAAAATTGTTCTGTGCTATTAAAATATCCATTTCTCCTTACCACATATTTTGGATTTATTTTCATTTTAATAGATGTAAACTAGCAGGAATGCACTCAGTGTTGAAAGCCTTGCGCTGCCTTTTGACTTCTCTGCTCTGTGTTCCACCATTTGACATGACAAAGGGTTTGGGGTTTTTTGTCATTCAGAGGAAAAGCCCTGTTATCTCTTTGGCACTGGACTGCCACCATGTAGTACCACATATATAACTATGGTTGACACTGGCCATTAAAGAAAAGATTAAGAAGACCATAGCACACAATAGATTCTGTGCTTGACATTCATCATGCAGACTGCCAAAGCCCCTTTTTCAATTCCACTTATGAACTTATTAATGACAATCAAAAATTACAGTGTATATGACTGATTTACAATCCAATCCTCTTCTTACTGTCTTCAGAAGGTCCAGATTGAGTTTTATGATATATGTTTTCTATTATCAATGAAATTGTATTTCTCTTACTAGTGTAGAAATTATTGCGGAAATACAATCGAGTCTGTTTAAACCTCATATGTCAAGAAAGGGATTTCCAGTGAGTAATTAGGTTCATAATAAAGATTACAGAATTATCATTTACAGAAAATTGTTCAGCTCACCAGTTATAAATTGGGGTTAAATAGGTCCATTATAAAGGACCCTGACCAAAACACTACTAAAGGGATGATTTTTACAGGCCATCTATGATTTTTATTTTTTTTTTTTTTATTTTTTAATTCATTATTTGAAAACTTCTACAATAGGGAAATCTTGTTCTGGAACAGCCTGCCCTTTCATTTTTCAGGGGGGTATCAATAAAACCAGCAGCAATATTTGTTTCTAGCAGGAGGGACCTCACTTCATGATCCAATAGTGCCCCATCTGTCTGTTTTCTCTAAACATTGTTTAGACTCAAAGAGAGAAAAATATTGTTTAAATAATTGCACAAATGAAGAAAGTTACGTAGGTTAGAAGAGACTGCTAGTGGTTATCTGATCCACTCCCACGCTGAGAGCAGCACCAACTTAGATCAGACTGCTTAGCACCTTGCCCAGCTGTGTTTTGAAGCACGTATCTAAAGGATTTATCTAAAGCATTTTCCTTCTGGTTCATACACCTAATTTAAAAGTTACAGATACATCTATGAGACTCAATCTTTGCCCAGTCTTTCTCTCTTTCAAAATTCCTTATTTCTTTATAACCTGAACCTAGCAACAGACTTCAATTAACTTCACATCTTCCACAGGATTTCGTGGCAATCTATGAAATTAATTTTTCACAGTGTCATGAGCCTATCCCTTCCTTATTTTCATATGCAGTAATTAATATAGCTTTCTGAGGAAAGAGATGAATAAGAACAGAATTATGAAGCCAGTAGAAATCAGTTTCCCGTGTCTATTGCTTCCACATTAAAAGCAGATTCCCTTAGAGTGGACATAGTTTCTTTGCATAAAGCAACCACCACATACGAAACACGGTATTTATATCAGCGTTGAAACGGCACCGTTAAAGAGATATTTTTTCAGAACTAATCTCAGCCTCGCAGCTCGTAGCGTAGACGTATCATCAGGCTGTCTTCCCCTTCCCGCAGCCTGCACAGACCTTCTCTTCCCTCACATCAGACCCTGCATCCAAGTGAAGAGAAGTCAGAGAAGACGACAGTAGGGGTTCTGTTCCGTTCAGGATCCCGTTAGAGGCAAAAGGGAGCACACCAGATATACAAAGGTACCGGCTCTTTGTTGGTCCTGTTAACGTTTTCACAGCTGAAGAGTCCCAGTTTTCTAGCACAGGAAAAACTCAGTGACAAAACGGGAGGAACGGTCGCACAAAACAGCTGCTGCATCCTGAGACCTTTGTCAGGGAGTGAGGTGTTTGGGGGGGTCTGCCCCCGTGTCGGGCCCACCCATCCCTCTGCTTGAACATTTTCATCTTTCATGGGCCTCCACTCTTCCCCTCACCTTGCCGCACTCTTTAAGGAGGAGGCACGTTGTAAGAAGTCAGTAAGAAAGCATTAAGAAGGTTTTATCGTGTCTCCACTGAACGCACTTTGAAGGACGTGCCTTTAGCAGGCAGCTAGCAAGTGCTTTTGAAAAAGGAACCCCGGAGAATATTTCTCCCATTCAGACGAGGAACCCTAGTGGTCAAGCTTACCTACATTTATATCCGTAAGGTTTTTTTCATCAACAACAGGGTTTCCCCTGCTTTGCTCCATACAGTTATTTACATCCACGCAGTAGCAGTTATCAAATGTTACCTTTATTGTTTTGTAGTGTTTTACCCTCCTTGGAAGGATGTAAGTGACTACACAAAACACAAGGTCACTGAGAAGGCACAACAGATATTCTGCTGAGTAACTTCACGATTGCTCTGCACCTTTGCCATAGCACGCACTTCACAGTGCGCTGGTAGGTATATCAATATAAATAATAAAACTTAATGCAGCACATAAAAAAGGCAGAAGATACCTGACACCGGGTGTATTGGAATAGGGAATGAGGGGAGCAATTAGAGAGGATGGTAAAATAGAAGAGGAGTTAAATTAATTTTTTGCATCTGTCTTTACTATCAAGGGCTACAGGGAAATCACTCTTCCAAGGGCACTTTTCATGGGAAATTATACTATGGCCTTAACAAAATGATAGCCTCCAAGGAGGAAGTTATAGAGCAACTTTAAAAACTTAAGTGTAGTAAATCACTAAAACCAGATAATACTCATCTGAGGATTGTGAAGGAAATTAAGTGTGAAATAGAGAAGTTACTGGCAAAGATATGCAGTGTATCATTAAAAAAGGAACTAATCTACAGGCTAAAAAGTCACTATGATGGTTCTTGGCTTTGGAAAAACCGACACTTTGTATAGTTTTTACATCATAATGCCTAGGGGAACCCCTGAGTAGCGTAAGTACTTGGGACCGAGAGTAATCTTCTACTAAAGCAGTTCTTTGCCACATGCTGTACACCACACACAGCTTTATTAAGTTCATCACACTGTAAAGATACTGAAAATATAACCCTAAAATCAGAAAGTCATCCAATCAAAAATAATTCCTTTGAAGGCTTCTGACTGTGTAGCACTTAGCATTGGAACATACCAAAATTTGCAAAATTACAGTCACCTTCTATGCCTTATTCAAAAGCATTTATCTATCAGTATAAGAAAGAAACAATAACAAGGGCCATGACCAGACAGCCTTGAAGGAGCAAACACGCTCCTTCCACATACCCTTAGAAACAACAACAAGAAGGAATATATTGGGAACATAAGGGTATTTCAGAACATATTAATTTTATTTTTGACAGTATCGCTTACCTTAGCCAGGGAAAATTCCAGACCAAGGCTTTATTTTTGTGCATAAGTTGCGGAATGGTCTCAAGTTGAACTGTCAAGAGAAGAGGTTTTAGGACAAATTACTCTGACAAACAACAATAAATCAGTAGGGACACATGATAGTCATCCAGGAGTAGCAGAGAAACTCAGTTATAAAATTGCTGAAATATTAACTACGGTTTGCAACTTACTGCCTAAATCAGTCTCGGTGCCAGAGGAATGTAAGCCGACAATGGGAACTGACACCGGTTTTTAGAAAAGCCTCTAACAATGATTCTAGGAAGTGCAGAGGAATAAATCTGACTCTACTACAAGGCACCATAATAGATGCTATAATAAAGAATAGTATTAGTAGACGCATGAATAAACGTGATCTAATGCAAAGATCAATACAGCTTGGGTGAAGGGAAGTCATGCTTCACGAATCTATTAATGCTCTTGAAGAAGTAAATGATAATACTGATCAATCAATATTGACTAATTAAATTTAAAAAAAAGAAAAATTGCCTCATTAAAGGGTATTAAAAGATACTAGAAAGGAGTCCAGACATTTAGAGCTAAAATTTGTATTTCATAATGCTATTTTTTCTTTGAATTTTTTGTGTACTTTGTAATTCTCTCTGTAATAGTCCAATTGTGTACCTTTCTCACAACAATTCTCTAACTAGGCTTTCCCAAATACTTATTTTATACACACATATATATATTTGGTGTTCTATTGATTTATTTCTCTTCTATATCTTTTGCATTTAATAGATAGAAACCAGTGCTTACCATCTTCTCTAAATTTTCCTGAATGCTACATATTTTATATTTTACAGTTTTCCATTAAATGTACTACATTTTTCAAAAGGTCCAAAGAGTGTGTCTGAGATATGAGAACTGAAAGTGATGTTATAACTCTGTAGTATTGAGTTGAGTTGTCTGCTTCTTGATAATTCATTCACAAAAGCACAAAAAGCTCTAGGGCCTTCCCCTCCAAAGAAAAATTGGTTTAGGAATTGCACAGAACACAGGAAATAGGCGGTTGATTTTCTATTTCCTCCATTTTATAAAGGCTTTTCCATAGGCTCAAAATAAATGTAAAAGACTGTCAAAATCAATACAGTAGTTTTTTCTATTTACTTTTCCCTTCTTTGAGATGTTCAGATGTGCACTAGACTAGAGAATCAGGCCAAAAGTTCCTAACCTGTAAAGCTTACAGTTTAATGCTGCAGTTTCACGAAGAATTAAAGATCCATGAAAAGCTACATTTTTTTCCTTTGGAATTATTTCGGAGTGCTAACATGCATTTTTACACTGTAACTTGAAAAAATCAGCTGCTTTAAACAAGAAGTTTTGTGTAACATGGAGATGAACTGAACAGGTCGAGGTTCCTGCCCTCTTACCCAACCACATCAACGCTGCAGAAACGACCCTTACCTAGCGGCGGTCTGTACCTAAAAGACATCTGTCCCGTAGTGTTAGCTGTCACGCCGCCAATCCTGATTTAAAGCTATTCAGGGCATATAAGCTATGGCCCAGGGAAAAGGGGCTGAAGAGGTGTCCTGGTTTCAGCTGGGATGGAGTTAATTGTCTTCCTAGCAGCTGGTATAGTGTCGTGTTTTGGCTTCAGTATGCGAAGAATGTTGATAACTCTGATGTTTTCAGTTGTTGCTCAGTAGTGTTGAGTCTAAAGTCAAGGATTTTTCAGCTTCTCCTGCCCAGCCAGAGAGAAGGACACAAGTCAGGACAGAGGACCAAGACTGGCCAAAGGGATATTCCATACCATGTGACGTCATGCCCAGTATATAAACTGGGGGGAGTTGGCCTGGGGGGATCGCTGCTCGGGAACTGACTGGGCATCGGTCGGCAAGCAATTGCATTGTGCATCGCTTGTTTTGTATATTCCAATCCTTTTATTAGTATTGTTGTCATTCTTATTATTATTACTATTCTATTCCTTTCTGTCCTATAAAACTGTCTTCATCTCAACCCACGAGTTTTACTTTTTTTCCCCAATTCTCTCCCCCATCCCACTGGATGGGGGGGCAGTGAGTGAGCAGCTGCGTGGTGCTGAGTTGCTGGCTGGGGTTAAGTCACAACAAGAGTGTTCTTCTGCTCCTTTGACTTGTAGGCTGAGAGATTTCATTCATTAAATCTGCATCAACACTTTTTGCTGCTTGTTGACTATCATTTGCAAATTAAGAGATCATTGTTGAAAGTATTAGGGAGACTAGAGCTTTTTGAAAGGGATTTTTAAATTAAGTAACACCTAAAAATATATAAATGAAAATGTTTTGTATTTCCTTCTCTCATACTATTTGTTCCTTTCTGCTGTGTCTCACAATGCAACAGATGTTTTGCATAACCATGCTACAAAGAATAAATACATGAAAAAAATAAAACAACAAAACCCAGCTTTTCTACATTTTTCCCCAGTAGGCATTCTAATTGCTTTCATGAGGCACTAATTAAAAATGAGCCTTTTTTCAGCATCAGATATGTGTGTTTTGTTGATATTCTTAGCACCATAATGGATAGCTATGCTCTTCTAAGCCCCCCTTCAGCTGACATTTAAAGTAGAGGCAATTCCTATTTATGTCAACTACCATTGCCAGCCGTGTGGGAATAAATGAGAGACACTTGTTATTAGGCAGAACGAGTATGCTGCTGCTAATACTTACACAAGCTGCAGTGCAGAAGACTGTTAGCCTCTTCTCAGTGAACACAAAAAGCAATTTCTTACGAGCTTTCAGTATAACACCATAGGAAAGAAGGCATTATGAAAAGGAGCTGTATGGAGTTTCAGCTACTAAAGGCAGCTGAGTCCATTGGCTTTTGGGAAACCAGCAGGGTAGTCACTAAGATATTTACGATGTTTGAAAATGCATCTCATTTTAAGGCATGTATATTATTGAATTATAGACAATATCTGTTTAGTCTGTGCATCATGCATAGGAATGATACAGTATATTAACCTAAAATATAGATGGTTTGGAACCCTCGAATATTGACGAGATAAAGAGGGTTTTATCTAATTAGAAAATCAGAAAGGAGTTATAATTATCTTGAATTTTTTCCTTTTGTAGATCAGGAAAATAGAAACGGAACCGTGGGTTGACTTCTAAGAAAGGGACGGTCCTTTCTGTACAAAGGAGTAACAATTTTCTGATTTTTTTTTCTATATCTTGCACATCTGTCCATCAGATCCAATGACAACGTAGAGGCAACTAGCACTCACTTTCACCGCAGTAACGTAAAGCCTGTTTCATAAAACACAATAACCATCACCAGGCTGAATGCCAGTGACCTGAGTGTAATGGGGACGAGCCCCCAGAGCTGACACGAGCTGTGGTGCCGTGAGGAGCACGGGAGGAGAAGGCAACATCTGTCCTGTCCTACCTGGCAGAACTGGGCAGAGCTGACGGAGGTACGAATGGTACCAGCAGTCTTTTGCGGGGTCTTCACCAAGCAGGTCACACCAAGAAGATCTTACGGGTTCTTCTCCACAACCTCTGTTTCTGGCGGTGTGAGCCGGGATCTTGGTGGATACACAACCCCTAGTGGATGGTACAGCCTCCTCCAGGTCTCCATTACCTCCTGCGGGTCCCGTCCCACAGGGAATGAAGCCTGGAAAGAAATTTATATGAAAAGCTTCTCTAGCGACGTTATGGGAACATGGCAGGTGTTTTTAAAAACAAGCTCACCTTTCTTCCTACCCGTCTTTAACTAGAGCTGGAGAAAATGATGAACAACAGCACACAAATTGTCACTAGATAATTACCAGATTAATTCAACTAGTAAAAGTTACAGTTTATCATGTTTCTTTTATGCCTGGGTGATAGGTAGATTCATAGATCAATGTATCGATAGGCAGATAACGTATCACTGAATGATGGAAAGTTTGGCAGGAAGCGAGACTAGGAGAAAATGAAATTACAATATCTAAGTATTAGAGGTACTGATTTTATTTTGTAGAAGGGAGGCACATTAATGTTACTATTGAAGTTAGATAGGAATTTATCTTCCTCATTTCATATTTCATTACAAAATGATACAGTACCATTTTTTTCCCAAATAAATATGATTTTGCTATTAGGAGGCCCCCGGCCGTGCGCTGAGCGGGCAGCGCAGGGGCTCAGGGCTCAGCCTGGCTGTGGCCTGAGCTGGGTGTCACTGGTTTAACCCCTGCCTGCCCTGCTCCAGCTTCAGCTCGGGGGGTAACGGAAGGGTGACCCCCCCCAGCGCAGTCCCTGCCTGGCAAACCACAGGCAGCCCTGTGTGTGTGCCTGGGGCTGGGGCTGTCACAGCTCAGAAAAACGAGTAGATGCTAGGAAGAGATACTTGGTTTGGTTTGGTTTTGGTATTCTTGAGACTTGTTTGCACTTATTTGGACTGCGAGTGTTAGTATTTCTAACCAGCAATATCCATTTACTGTGTTTTGATGAGACTGCTGAAACATTAATTGGACTAACAAAAAATTCTTAGCGCCATATACATGACTTGATGCCTTTTGCCCATAGCAAGTTTCTGAGTGTGACGCATCCAATAAAACTGAAAGCTATGGGAAAAAAAAAAAAAAAATTAAGAAATGCATTTTGGCCTTTATTATGTCATTGATATCATTCTAGCTATCGTCAACATATGTTTAGAGGAAACAAGAATCTTCAGGGTAGAAGAGCTGTTAAAATTCTTCATAATAGGAATGTTCCCCAGGTGTAGTGTCTTAGCATGAGATTAATGTTGGAGTGCAAATTATCCTTCATCTATCTAGTGCATTTATTTATGGTCAGATCAAATGTTTAATCCAACACGGGCTTCATATTTATATTTTTGATATAAATCTTTTTTTCTCTCTGCCTGAAGATTTTCTCACTTTTTTCACTGTCAGCATTTAGTCAAACAAAAAGCAACTGTAAGCAGCCAGCATCTGCAAATATATCATGGTATGGTCTACCATAGGCAGGAGGCCTTAAGCAGTGGGGCATCACCTGTAGTGGTAAGAATTGACACAAACTACTGATTCTCACTCATTCTGTACTCCCTGCTGAAAAGCTATTATGTAACTTCCTACATCAGCAGTTCTCAATGAATCATAACAAATGCACTTCCCTCCCTGTGACAACAGTAACTACAAGGATCGTGGCGACTTTGCTACTTTCTCAGCAGCAAAGTTGGGAGTTAGCGCGAGCAAGTCCTTGCTGGTTTCTCAGCTTAGTAGGCAATAAAATAAATTCATGAAGACCAAGAGAGCGAAAAAGTAACAGGAAGATACAGGGCCCAGTCAAATATGAATTATGTTTTATTGAATTATTTTGAATTATGTCGTATTATGTTTGAATTACATTTTATTTTTTCATTATTTTGTATATCAAATAATACACATGCAAATTTATACAATAGTGTTATTTTAATAAATGATACTGCTTAAACCCTGAAATTTATGTATTTTTACTGAGAAAATTATGGGATGACAGTATCGTCTTTGTAACCTCAAAAAACTGTTTTAATTCTGCTGAATGAATTCCTGCCAACATCACCAACTGCATTGATTCAAAACCTAAAGTGCAAGTAAAGTTTTAGTTGCCTGCATTTACAGACCAGTCTAAAAATAATTCAAAATTGTTATAAGTCATTTACTGAGATACTAAATAAGAAGTTCTTTCCACTTTTTTTTTTGCTCTAAAGAGATCTTTATGGGTCTTGTTCCCCAAGTCTTTTTAATAGTGCTATAAAATGATCTTTTAGTGAAAATTCTATTATTAGGGTGCACAGTGGGATCAAGTGCACCCTCAGCAAGTTTGCTGATGACACCAAGCTGTGTGGTGCAGTCAACACGCTGGAGGGATGTCATCCAGAGGGCCCTTGGCAGGCTTGAGAGGTGGGCCCGTGTGAACCTCATGAAGTTCAACAAGACCAAGTACAAGGTCCTGCACATGGGTCGGGGCAATCCTAAGCACAAATACAGGCTGGGCAGAGAACAGATTCAAGAGCAGCCCTGTGGAGAAGGACTTGGGGGTGTTGGTTGACAGGAAGCTCAACATGACCCAACAATGTGCGCTCGTAGCCCAGAAAGCCAACCGTATCCTGGGCTGCATCCCAAGCAGTGTGACCAGCAGGTCAAGGGAGGGGATTATTCCTGTCTACTCTGCTCTGGTGAGACCCCACCTGCAGTACTGTGGCCAGATCTGGGGTCCTCAGCACAGGAAGGACATGGACCTCTTGGAGCAAGTCCAGAGGAAGTCCATGAAGATGATCAGAGGGCTGGAGCACCTCTCTGATGAAGACAGGCTGAGACAGTTGGGGTTGTTCAGCCTGGAGAAGAGAGAAGGCTCCAGGGAGACCTTATAGCAGCCTGCCAGTACCTAAAGGGGGCCTACAAGAAAGCCAGAGAGGCACTTTTTACAAGGGCAGGTAGTGACAGGACAAGGGGTAATGGCTTTAAACTGCAAGAGGGGAGATTTAGGTTAGATGTAAGGAAGAAGTCCTTCACCGTGAGGGTGGTGAGGCACTGGCACAGGTTGCCCAGAGAGGTTGTGGCTGCCCCATCCCTGGCAGTGTTCAAGGCCAGGTTGGATGGGGCTTTGGGCAACCTGGTCTGGTGGAAGGTGGCCCTGCCCAGGGCAGGGGGGTTGGTAGTAGATGGTCTTTAAGGTCCTGTCCAACTCAAACCACTCTGTGATTCTATAATTAGGTTCTACAAATTAGATGATCGTAACTTTTTTGCCACTAGACACACTGTTACAACAAAATATTAGTAAAGGTGGAGAAACACAAATTTGAAAAATAATGTAGGCCTGCCTTTAAAATAAATGTAGACTTTCTTTCATTAACACCCTTTAGCCTGGATCTCTTGAAGCATCTCTTTTACACGCTATAGTATACCTTATAGAAGATGAAAAATTATAATCAACAGAAAAGCATATGACACTACTCTGATATTACTGGATACCACTTGGAAATAGTAAACAACACTCTGTGCAAACACATCAGAATCTGACCAGTCTCTTAGTCATCTTGTTCACACTGCATGTGTGTTCCAGTTCAGACTGAAGTTTTTCAGAGGAAATGGTCACTTATTCAGTAAATTATACTAAATTGTGTAACAGTGGCATAGTCGATTCTGAGATGAAGGAGTGTGGCGCATACCGCTACTGGAAATGAAACAAACAGCTGTTTAATGAGGGTTTGTTTTGCAGCACCTGTTTCTGAATCCTCAAAGTAAATGGAAAAATTGGGCTAATGGTTTTGTTTATCAGCCACTTTCCAGTTGTTTGTGTCTGTTCTGAAGATAATGAACTTCCAAGGGACTGATGGGACTGTAAGGCATGATAGCACAGCTAAAAAGCACATGTTTAAAAAAAAAATGGGAAAAAATATCTTATTTGTTTTGAGATTTCTTTTGGTTTTGATCCGTTCCCACATTAAGCATTCTACTTGAAAATGATTCACCTTTTTAGAATTAATATACTTTGATAGAAGATAATAGTTGTTTGCAAATAACTCTACCAACTACACTACCATAGATTAGACACAGTAAATACATTACAACAAGAGAAAAAAAAAGTAATTACAGGCTTTGTTTTAAAGCATCAAAAGCAGCTGGAAACTTTCTCCCTGGGTTATACAATCCCACTATCCTACTTTGCCTGTGAACGAGCACCTGATGTCCTTCAACTACCCCAGTTCACCCTGTAAAGCCAGAATAAAGAGGACTAATGAGACTGAACTTAGCAGCAAGACCCCCACAGTCTGAGTGTGGCTCTTATCTTCTTCTGCCTGTGGACAAGGAGAGTCACTGCAGGACTGCAAAAGTGGAGGTACGAAATCATCCAAAGACTGACATGTCTGAAACCATGTTGTAGCAGCCACTGGTGCCTTCTCCTGGGCTGGAGAGAAGACAGGCCAGCGCTACCTCTTCTGCAGGTCATAGTGGTCCTGCCAACAGTCTTTTCCACTGAGTGTTTGTCTTCCAGGCATGAGCTTGGTGGCAAGATCCAATGAGAGTCACAAACGCAGAAGTGTAGGCAGATAAGTACAATTAGTCTATGTTTTTTCTATCCCTAATGTGGAAAAACTGTTGAGGTTAAACCATGCATGTCAACTATTCCAGTTTCTTTAATTTGGAGAGCAAGTCTTCAATTCCCAGTAAATTGATTTTTAGTAGGATATAACCTCTATTGGGAACATCCCATATTATGTAGACAGTTTCCTTGGTTGAGCAACATCAGTGTTTTTGTAATGACGTATTTTAATTGTTGTTGTTTGTTCGCTTCTACTGAATGTTTTTTATGCCTAAAATGCAAATGCAAAGTTGATGCAACTACTGCAAACTGATGTGTGACTTGCTTTAGGGAAGCACTGGTATCGAGGAGAGTTTTCCATTTCCCATTACCTTGAATCAGGCTCCAGAGGAGCACTTAGAATAACATTTCAGAAGTGTTTGGCTGCTTGCTATTGGCATAACTTTTTTTCCCTTTAACCTTAACAGTCCCATACTATTTCATTTGACGGGATATATGTGGGTCAAAAATCTCAGTCTATAATTATTCATTTTGAGCTCTTACACACTTCTGAAAATATTTTACAATTATTACAATTGCTTTAAAATTTATGCTCTTTCAAATGCAGAGAGGAATAATTCCTGTTCTCGCAGCAGATATGTCTGATTCCTTTTATAACTTCAAAGACTATAGTGGCAAGAATTATTTTCTACACATAAATATCTGACTTAATGATGGGTGACTCATATCCATTCCAAAACAACATAATAAATGTTTACAGGAGTTAATGTTACTTTGAGCTGCTTCATGTAGTCGCAGACCATCCATTGATTGTATTTATAGATAAAACAACACAAAAATCCCAAACATTACCTTTTTTTCCTCCTTTTGGATCAGAGGTTATATAATAATCTAGGATTCAAAAATACACACGTATCCTGATGTTCAGTACAATTGGGAATGTTATATGCAGTGTACTTACTGAAATAGTCTTACTATAATTAAGTTATTGAGCTTTTCTGTTTTAATGGAATCGTATCATTCATTATTGAGCTGTTTGGTGGAAAAAATAAAGAAGAAACAGAAAAAACAATTTTAAAAAGGAAATGGCAAACAATGAACAGTAAAATAATTTTTTTCTGGATTTTACCCTTTTTCTATCCTATATTCCTATTCTCCTTCCCTTTTATTCAGTATTTTTCTCACAGAAGATCATAAGACTTTATAAAAAGCTAACAAAATCTAAAAATACCATTTAAAAAAATTGTGTTAGTTTTCCTTACATTTCCATTTGCTAACTTTCTGTTCTTTTTTTCCCCTGTTTCTTTTCTCTTGAATCTCTGAAAAATATTCAAAATATCTTCTGGAAAAGCAGTTAGAATTGATTATCCAGCTTCATTCAGAATCTTGCATACTTATACTCCTAATAAAGAAAAAGGCAGCACAATTGACACAGATATTTTCCTTGAAAAAATGTTTAAATAATACATGAAATCATAAAGGTCTGTGCACTAGTTACCATCTGAGTGACAAAACTCAGGCAGTATAGGGCCGAGAACAGGAAACTCTTTACACAAAATGTGGCGAGGTGTTTTTTCTAAGGTTATAAATAAACACAACTAACAAAACTGCATTTACTGTTTCATTCTCTCTTATAATTTTCCTCTTGATATTTACATCTATTTTTTCAGTGTATAACACAGCATTACAATAAACCAAAGCACAAACCACCTATAAAAATGCAGGTGAACCTATGTGTAGACCAACTATCCTTTTTTTTTTTTCACTTGAATGAAAGTAGTATAGCTGATATAGTGAAAAAATAGTAATTATTCCAGCACAGAACTTTCAGCTGTACATTTAAAATGGAGGGGGGGCGGGGCGGGGTGCATGAAGCATTTCCAGCAGCGTCCTCTAACAATAATATACTTTTCCAATAACAAGTTACTATCCAGTAATCTCTCTCTAAGGGAAAAACAGGCTTCACAATGTGCTGGGAATGTCATCCTGTGTCATTCTGACTGATCGACCTTTTTCCTCCTTGATGAGTTCAAAAGTTTGATAACATTAATTATTTAAAACTCTGAAGTCCTCGGTGAACTATTATCATGCTTTGGTGTTATATTAAATGTACAGAATGAACGACAGTGGAAGTAATTGGAAAATCTGAGGCTCAGAAAGGTTAAGTGACTTTCCTGAGGTCACAATGAGGATTTTTTTGACCTCTTGACTTGAAGAGCCATATTTAGCTCCTTCTCCAGCTCAATCCAATTAGTAGCTTGATCGTAAGTTCAGCCCAAAGAACAATTATTTTCAGCCATCTGCTTTTATCACGTAGTAGTAGAACCTGCTTTATATGCTCTGTGGGAGAAGGGCGTGAGATTAGATGCACTTTTTTTTTTGCAGTGCCCAGAACTGTCCCAGGCAAGCGCCTCAGCCTCCGCGTGATCTTCAGAAAGAGCCCTGAGTACAGGGATAATTTTTCTCTCCCACCTCAGCAGCTATAGCTATGGACATTAAAATAAACTGCTTTGTGTTGGCCCTAAAATAAATTTGCTGTAGCAGTTGGCAGATCTTTGCTTTAAATATACCATCATGAGCACTTGTCAAAACATGGGGTTTCAATCAATTATGCATTAAATCCAACAATAAAGTGGGTAGTCCTAGGAATGCATTTACTCCACATGACTTGGCATATTGCCTACTGAGCTGCAGGTTTTTTGCATTTTCCAGAGACTGTCAAGAGATTACCGTCGGGCTGGTACAGGGAAACTTGCTGTTAGCAAGGACTGTGGTACTGCTTTGTTGCACTACTGTTTTCAGCTTATTTTGAAGTCATGCATCTGTCTCCATTACAGAGTTTATTAAAAACACTTCACCAGTAACACAGTTTTCTTTCTGATGGAGGATACTGCAATGTTGGAGCAGCATTAAGGAAGAAGAAAAAGAATATGTAAAGGTATTGAGCTCAGCTTACCCAGGAGAAAACCTCTGCCTTTGAAGATGAACCTGACCGTCCTAAGAAAGAGTTAAATGGCTGTATGAGAATTCTTGGTAAAAATATGCAGATATTAGAAAGAGTCCTTAATATCCAAAGCATGTTAGAAACCTAGAATCATAGAACCGTTTGGGTTGGAAGGGACCTTTAAAGATCATCTAGTCCACCCCCCCCCCGCCATGGGCAGGGACATCATTCACCTTTATTAAATCACCTTTATTAAATATTGGTAATTTGCGTGTTCACAATGCAAATAAGGCATTTTCAAGTCTAAGAGCGAGAGAAAACAGGACATACTCCAAACAGAGCATTTCTGGCCAAGGATTCAGTTACAGCTGGAACCTGTGTAACCACCGTCTGAAGAAAGTCCCCAAAGGCGGCTGTCGTGGCACAATTGCGTTGTAAGACTGGTATTTCTGAATGTTTTTCAGAGGGCAGCCTAGCAATTTTGTGAGTCTGATGTTTGTCTGTAGCCACTCGGAATTGCTGAAGTTAGTCTTAAGTAATGGACACACTACTGACTGATCACTAGTCACATCACTCAGACTGCTTAATCGATGGTTTCAGTGATCTTATTTTTTTCTGGGCAAAAGCTGCTTTTCATAGCATAGTGTAATGAATATTCAAACGCTTGAGTGATTTTGTTCTGTTGTTCAATAACCATGGATTATCACACAAGGGAGAGGAAAGCATGATAAAATAACATGACAAGCAATGAACAATTAATGTCAGTGAAAGTTAGCGTTGTTTTGTCATGACAGAAAATGCTCCAGACTTACCCATTTTTTTTAGGTCACATGGCACTCTAAATGGTTTGATACTGTGCTAGCGTGACCTTGGGATGATTCCAATATAGGGGAAAGGTTTGAAATACATACACTGGCTGAACTATCAGTTCTTCTGCAGCTAGATCTTTGTCATGACTTTGGGGCACAAAAAGAGATTTCTCCTGATATTTGGAAATGACCGGCTGCTTGCTGGCTGCTAAGGCCATTGCAAACCAGCTTAAATAAAGTATATTATGAGTGTTACAGTTTAGACTGCAACCAATGCAACAAACCAGGCTGAGAGAAGAAAATTCCCACACCCATACCACAAATGCCCAAGTAATTTTTCACTGTTTCAGAAAAACTTTGTTTGTCAAAAGCAACATCACTATCGAAATCCAGTGAGGTACTACACTCTGCTTCACTGAAGCAGGATCCAACAGTGCTAGTAATTCACTGTATTCCAACTATAACTTTGATTCCTTCCATAAATAACTTATTAGAAATATCACTTTATGAGAAACAATATTTTGCACTATGTCTAGTTCCAAAGCCTGAAGGAAGACATCTTTTTGTAAAATCTTTTTCCACAGATGTTTCAAAATTAGACAGTATTTAAAAATTTACTATCCTAATTATTGAGAAAAAATTCAATAGTTTTATTTTAGAATTAGTCTGGGCTCTTTCATCACACCATGTAGGAACTATTTGATACTAATAAGATTTGCAATTAGGGGAAAATTCAAAAATTGGAGCTGGCATATTTATTAGGCTTAAATATTAAGGAAATGACCTTGTGTATGTATTCTGAAATAGAATATCTGAGAGACATGGTTTAAGGTAATAGTACATAATCAATGCTTGGAATCACACATATAAACATTAAGACCAGACCAAATTAATAATTGAATACATTGGTTGAAATATGCATTTCATCTTGCAGTGCTGAATGTTTTAGTATTTTACCTTTTAAAAGTCAAATACAGTTCAACATTTACAACTTCTATTAGACAGATTTGTAATGGCTTTCAAATAATAATCATAAAAGACAGTTAATATGTTAGTGGGTTTTTTCTTCCATTACAATAAGTACTTTTTATCACTGCTACTGCACAACAATTTATACAAAGGACTGAAAAGGTGAGAGATTATTTGGATGTATGTAGCGATATACAGGGGACTTTTTTCTTTTTTTTTCATTACGTTTATATTGATGGATTTGACCTCTCTAGGAAAAGTCACAGACATTAAAGAATCATTGCTGTTACTTGTCTTGCAACAGCACATTGACTGTATAATGCAAGCCTGGCATGAATGTCACTCTTAGAAAATATATGTCCTAACAATAATGAGCTCTAACTACTGTCAAAGGCGGGCACTTCAAATAAATTTAAACATACAATTGTGTGTGTGTGTGTGAGTGTCTGCTTTCATTCATCTGGTGACCTGCATTTAGTGTATTTGCTGTATGGAGACACTTTGTATGCAGATATTATTTGGCACTGATTGATTAAAAGCAAAGGAGAAGCAATACTGTTACTGTGACCAATGGAACCTAATAATCTTCATATTCACCTTAGGTTTTATCATTAGTATCTTCACAGGCATGTTGTTTCTATTAGACACCTAAGGGTCATCCTTCTGATCTAAAATTGAAGACTTCTATGGCTCAAACTCACCAAAATTTCAAGGA
Organism: Astur gentilis; assembly: GCF_929443795.1. Lineage (NCBI taxonomy): Eukaryota > Metazoa > Chordata > Aves > Accipitriformes > Accipitridae > Astur > Astur gentilis. Next base: position 2,586,021 of record NC_064894.1, on the reverse strand, counting down.
TTCCACATATCCACATATAAGCTGTAGTTTAATGTGCAATTTCTAATCATTGTTCTTGCCTAACCAGTATCCTTCTGTCTATAGAGCTTTCCATTTTTTATCTTTTCATATCCTTCTTTTCATCTACCAGGTGATTAGATACACTGAGCAATCCTTAAATAATCTTTACTTAAACAGATTAGCGAAACAATATACAAGCATTCTGTAATAAATACCAGATTCCTTATGATTATAGCCCTGCCGGCAGACTTTTAAAGATGGCCCATAGTGTTATGTTCAAAGTCTTATGTATGGGCAAAGAGGAAGCACACCTTACATATAGAGAAAGCCAAGAATTTATTCTTAACACAACTGAAATCTTAGCATTAATCGAATCATTATTAGTCTAGATCTAACCAGTACAGAAAATAAAAGGTTAATAATGCAGTTAAAACCGTTATACACACACTTCTTATTTTCGACCCCTTCTCCTGGTGTTATGCTCACCCTTCCCCTTCTCCTCTTGACCCTACAGTTGTTGCTCTCCTCCTGGAGCTGTCGGCAGGGGTGTTCAGGGAGCTCTCAGCATCTGGAGTCCTTCACGGCGGGGAACGCAATGTTCCTGCTGATGGTGTTCTCCTCCTTGCTCTAGGAGCTACTTGTGGTCATTTTCCTATGTTTACTATCATCACACATGGTTGTGCCATACAACGATAATAAAATAAATTAGCTGAAGACACCTGGTCATTTAGAGAAATTGCTGTCAGAGCTAAACCAAGTAAAGTAAAGCTGTAGGCAAATCCAGAAAAGTTCAGACAGAGCAAGCCTGATGAACCTCAGTCCTGAGGTAAATTTGGTACAAAGCTTATGGCCTGTTTCTGGGAATGGAAATGCTGTAGGACAGAACTACATGGCGACAATAGGAAATCAGTAAGTGCTGGGGCTTAATAAAAGGAAATAGCGGGGGGAGGGGGACTGAAACAAACAAACAAAAAAACCAAAAACACAACAAAAAAAACTGGAAGAGAAATTATGTGATTTTGTGAAAATAGACAGTAATTTACAAAATAAACTTGTTATTTTGAATAGCTGTTGAAGAAGAAGTCCCAGAAAATTCAGTAACTAATTTGTGAGAATTTGCTTCCATCTAAAGTTAGTTGTAGTTAGAAAGTTTAGATTTGCCAAATCAGATAACGGCATCTGGATTCATGGAAACTATTGTGTAATGAGTGTACTTTTTCATTTCCAAGAGAAATGTTCAGTATTAGAGAGACTATGTTAGTGAGCATATTAGTGTATATCATTATCAGGGTCCAAGAAGCTGTCTTTTGGATAGAGTTCTTTTTCAGGGGTGTGGGGGGTCTGTTTGCTTGACTGGTTTGTTTGTTTTGTTTTCCCTTGCTAATTCTGGAAAATTCCTCAGAGTAATAAGGCTACTCTCCCAGCTTCTAATATACCTGGATTGTTTTATCACATTCCACATTAACTGTCTTTGTTACAGTCACTGATAAACTACATTTGAAGTTAAATAAAACAAAAATGACAAAAAAAGAGATAAATACAACCTTTAAATATTACCAGAATACATAGAAATATTTGGGTAATGTCACAGAGTTTTGCAGGAGTTTAAGAGATTTTTTTTTTTTTAACATTTTTGAAAATTTTTTCATTGCTCTTTATTTTTTTGTACAGTAATTTGACCAGTTAAATATTGTCATGGATACCAAGTGTCTTTCAACAAGTGATCTTTAAAACTGCATTCCTAATGTTTGTAAGCTTTATTTGGAGACTATTTTTGCAGTCTCCATAGCTTCTATGCACGTCAAATTATTACAGAGGTGACTGTATAAAATTAAATGGATGATATAATCCATTCCATTCTTCCTCTTGTGGTGGTACATGGCTTGCTTGAGTCAATGTCTCTTTATGAAGTAAATTGCTAGCCGGAGAGTCTTCTCAACATATGAAGATTAATAAAACTAGGTAGAAGTAGATATAGTTCAATGACAGTATTCAGTTTATTGCACTGTAGATTGCATTCACTGGAGGAAGAAACATATATATTTAGCAGATGCCCTCAGGTAGGAATGTTCATCTGAAACCTGGCAGGTTTTAAAGTTTCAAGTATAGGAGTATTTACCACTACATAAATTATAAAGTATTTCTTGCATACCCATAGCTTTCATGGCTGTTGTAGCCCAAGATGAAAGCATGTTTGTGATGTATATGTCACAGTTTTCCTCCCTATTAATTCCCATAAATATTTTTTTTTATTGTAAGCAGTATTATTCTTACAGCTGTTATTCACGATAGACTCCAGCTTCCATGAGAGTATTTTCCATGCTGCTTATCCTTTCTTTGTTTTGGAAAAAGTTTACTGAGAATATGTGCAGAACTTCTAAAGCTAAGGTATTGTTCTTTCATATAGATCCTCTCACTGGCTGTATCAAAATAAGGAAGTTTTCTCAAAGTAAAATATCAAACCCATTAAATACACTCTTATGGCTAGATTATGTCATTTCCTCTACCAAGCAACACTAGTTTAATTGCATCTTTCTAATATACTAATATCACTGCACATTAATGACCAATCGCTGACACCACACACCTCATCCCGCCACCCTTTTACCCTGAGAATAGGAGAATGAGGCTACAGAGAGGAATCTCTTTCAGCAAACTCCATTTCCTCTTGGTGTGGAATACCAAGTGTGGAATCTCCACTCCTCCACAGAACTCCATTAGGAATAAATAATTAAAAACATATTTTCTCACCGTGTTTTCCCACAGAACTGTATCTAGCATCTAAGACAGGTTCTGTTTACGATTACATTTAAATGAGTAACGGAAGAGAAAAAAGGAGGTGGGAGGAGGAAGAAAACAACACAAAAAAAAACCCACAAAAAACAAAACAAAAGAACCAAATGCTGAATCTTGAAAGATTTTCAATTTAAACATATTGAAGTGTGTGCATGTGTTTAAGAACATGAAGGCAGGCATAGCTTTTTCTTTTGAGGCTGTCTGCAGACTGCCCAGACACTATACGTGCCTGATTCTCTTTCTTACCCATTCATCAGAGTATGCTGCTGAGAAGGACAGCTGAATGTTCACTTCCAAAAGCATCTCTTTTTCCATTTCCTTTTTTTTTTATGAAACACCTCTTCTAGAAACATTTTCTTCTTAGGCCACTTGACACCTCTTCTGATGAAGAAAGTACCTTCAGGCAAACAGCGCACAAACTCTGCGATGCAAATTTCCCACAGAGCGTTGTGCTTCAACTCTTGACGTTGGCAGACATGGTTTGTACACAAGACCGCCAAGAGCTGCCCGTGGCCTTGAAGAAAACAAAGTGCACTCCCCTCACACACATCATCTTTTTTACCTTTCACCAAACACAAAACGTAAAGTCTTCTCCCTCTCATTCTGTACTCGTCGATAACTTGGCACAGAAAACCTGAGAAGGAGCACGCAGAGGGTGGGCTGGGGCGATAGAGAGTGGTGGCGATTTGAAAGGGAGGGAATGGCAGGGAAAGACACAAGAGCTGAGATCATGTTTACTGTTGCTTTTAGAGATCTGTTTTCTTACTAGAAATGAAAAAGTGAGGTACCAGGATTTTGCACAAATGTTGTTATCTTGGTAATTTACATACACATGGGAGTGATTTTTTTTTAACATGCCATCTCTCACCACGCTCATTCTCTCTCAAAAAAAGTTACATGGGCTGAAATTACCACCGGTGTGTATGCTGTCCTACCCGGGCAGGACATCGGCTCTGGGTGCGTCAGCCAACAGCAAGGACTCAGTCAAAAGGCACGCTGGCATATCACAATAAAGCTGTTCGGAAGAAGAAGACACAAAAGCGCAGGACACAAACAAGTCCATGCCCATCCTTTCACTACTGGTGGATACACTGAGGCTTTCATGGGTTTGTTACGATTTACCAGAGCACAGTCCCAAGCATGTGCCAGCAGAAGTGTGTTCCGTCCCTTCAAGGAACGATGCCAACAACCATGCCAGAGGAAGAAAGCCTAGTTTTTAGTATTTAGAGTAAAAGTTGCTCCAAAACTACTGAGTAGCCCCTTAAAATACTTGGACATGTTAACAGTACCATCAAAGTCAGTGGGACTACTAATATATGATAGGTGTTCCGAAAATTTACTAGCGTTTAAGTAAAAAGCAATTCTGGTTTTTAAAGGAGACAAAGGTTAGTCTTTATCGTTGTTGTTATAGTTTAGGTTGTTTTCTGCCAGCAAAACTTATCTTGCGGAGTAATTTTAATGACTTGTGACACCAATGTTTTGTATTGTCTGTGAAAAATCATGTATGAAACACAACTGTCCTTCTGCCAAATAATCGATAGCCTGATGCTATCTTTATTAGAGAAGTAAGAAAATGAAGATTGATTTTGTTACAAGTCAAACAAAATTAGAACCCCAGAAGGATATCCCAGATGGTCTTGTTAAGATGCTCTAATGGGAACTTCAGAAACTTCTAAGATGCTTTTTATTAGGTTTTGAAAAACTTCAAAAAATTGAACATTTGGAAAAGAAAAAATATAACATTTACCCTCACAGGTGGGAAACGTGTGAGAATATGAGAGAAATAGAAAGTGTGGAACTAGTAAAAAGAATGGAATTATGAAATGAAGAAGATAGCAAAATACCAGGTTATTTGCTTCAAACATAACATTGGAACTCAAATGCTTTAACTTCTAGCCATTCTTCATTTATCCTTATGTGTTTTATCTGAGAAATTCCTGTGGGCAACATTGTAAGAGCCACAGAGAATGCTAAGCAAGTCTAATTTCTAATAAAGTAGAAAAGTACTTTTTATAAGCAATGTGCTATATAGCATTCAATAAAATGTAATGAAACCTTTCCTGTGTAACTTGACAAAACTATGCTGGTGAATAAATATTATTATCTTACATGAGTACATCTTAGAGAGATAGGTCCTGACATCTCAAAAGACGACACTGTGAATGTATCACAGTTTATTGGAAAATGTATTGAAACAACAATAATGCATTTTTGATTTGTCCTGGATCTCACATTAGTACTATTGGTTTGCACTACTGCTATACATTGATTATTAATATACAGATATTTGTGGATGTTGTTTACCCTTCTTAGGGAGTCTTTAAACATGGGATTTGTTGCTTTTTGTGAGGGTATAGTGCTTAGTACTAGGATTTTTAAGTTCTACCACACTGCAAATTATGATGCCAACACCTAAGTACAGAAAAAAGGTTATTCAAAGCTATTCCAGAACAATTTTGGTTTCATTCCTTCTAAAACTAACTGAAACTGTACTACTCCAGACTGTTCATCTATCCCCAAAATGAATTGTCTGGAACTCTCACCAAAAATTTGTGCGTCTACTTTCCCACATTCCCTTTATATCCTCTTAGATCTAGGACACCATGAAAAGACTGGATAACGTGTTCTCTCTGATACATTATTCTCACTCAGGGAATAAAAGATTTAAATACAGTGACCTCACACCTACACACACCAGAATTATAACTATAGGCACAACATATATGCTTAGATGTGTTGATTAACATCTTTGGTGGAGAAACTGGTTTGCCCAGAGACCCAGGCAGTTTCTGCTGCAGAACTGACCTAACGGAGCACAGGTAATGCACTTGGGAATACTCAATAGAAACCACTGCTGCAGACGCAGAAATGGTCACATAGGTCAGACTTTTTTTACAATCAGGAGATGTTTTGCATGTCATTTTAAGACATTCAATAACGATGAATCATGTATATTCCGGGTAGCCTGATGGGACCAGAGGCCAGCTAGGTATGGGGATTCAGCAAAGCAAAGGTTCACAGAGTCTCTCCTGGACCAGCTGGAGATGATGTTGCAATGATCACTTCAACAGATGCCTGTCATCCTCCAAACAGGGACTGACCATCCTGTTCTAAAACTTGATTCCACATGTGAACATCCCTATGCAAAGAATCACAGAAAATATTTTGAGTACTATTTCTGTGTCTAAGCAACACAGTTCCAGAAGCCCCAGACTCTTTCAGACCTAATGGTGCAAGATCCTTTTTCTCTGCCCAAGGTTAACATTTACGCAATACATGGTATCTGACTGGCACTATCCATGTAGCACTGTTTAGTAAATTTATCACTGTGTGTAAACTTTGTACTCCTTTTTTCTTTTTCTGTACTAAGTTCAGGCACAGCTCATCCCAGTACATTTTCTTGGCTCATATATGATATTGCTGTTTCTGATGCTTTGACCATGTTTAGATGTATTGTTTTACAAAATGCTGGGTACAGTACATATATTTCTGCAGCTGAGTATTTCCTGTTATGTTTTTATGTCCTACTGAAATTGCATCCCTCAAATTTTAAACTGTATGAGCTTAAGAATAAAAATATTCATTTGAAGAGTAAAGATGCTCCAAGGGGCCAAAGGCTTGTCCAAGCATGAACCTAAATCTGTGTCTTCGGTAACAACCTCATCTTGTTACAGTCAGCAGCAGATGTGTGCTGTAATCAAAAAAATATCTCCAGTTCTTATTCTGAGTATTCTTTTCTCACTGTTGATTGGTTATTAAATTTGTGGGTTCAGTAATCACTTGGCATGACGTAAATAAGATAGATGATGCAGTGAGCAACTATTTTAGTTTAATAAAATCACAAGCATTTGCAGATCCATTCCAGACTTCCTATATTCATAGCTATCACAATAATAATATAGTTAAAGGTATAGCTCTGAATAATTCAGGCTGCAACTTTCTAATGGTTTCTGCTTTCCCTTCTTTTTATTTCTTCTCTGCCTCACTTCATGACTACTCTATTTTTTCTCCTTTTCCCATTATCTCTCTTTTCTCTCCTATGATTACTCTCATTCCTGTTGCTCTCCCTCATTGACTCAGACTATTAAAAAAATGTGGGCATATTTTAATATATTTTTATATTCAGTGTGGTTTTACATACTCAGTAAAACATTTATCAAGCAAAACAAGATACAGACCTAGCATACGTTTTGCAGTGTCACAAACTCATGCTGTACAAGTGTTGTTAAGCTTTTGACTATCCTTTGTCAACTATCCTTTCCTAGTTCTAAGTTGAAGAATATTTATTTCTGTACTATTCCTCTTCAATCTATTCTTCTTCTCTCAGAGTCATGATACTGGACAGATACTTGAGATGTTTCTGTGTCAAAAGTAAATAATAAACTCTACTGAAGAAGCCTTAGGAATAATAATCCTGTAACATAAATGGCATATGCCAATGTTCATGAAGTGCTATCAAATAGATCACTGAATAACAACAAGCAACAGCAAATTTAGCTGGACACAAAATAAGCAAACGAAAAAAATCTTCTGCAGAAAAAATATCTAACTTAAACAGTTCTTTTAAGTATTGTAGAATCTCAGACATTCCATGGAAATCTGTCAGTTTATGTTTGATAAAAAGCCTTTAAGCACCTACATTTGGCATTTAATTTAGAAATAATTTAATATTTTGTGTATTAAAATTTGACAGTGTTACTCAAACTTGCTTTTCATCCATGTTCTTGTCAATCTTCAGTTACTTAGAGACATTTATGGCCTGGAAATAGTGTCTACTTTCTATTACATAACCTGTATTATTGCTTTTAGATTCTGCCCTTGCAGATATTCAATCAGTTTCTCTAGCTCTCCTAGAACTTTATCAGGACTTCAGGTCTGAGAAATTGAAACATCCAAACTAGAACTGATAGAATTGCATTGCAAAATATAACTGCCTTCAAAACACATCAGCACAACCTTTACCATTGGATTCTCAATTTATTCTCTACTGGAAATAAAACGAGCAAAAAAAGGAATGTTTCTCACCGAGTTCCTCAAGCTTCCACTGATAACACCATAGGGGTAAAATGCTATGAAAATGTCATCACGTATGTTGTGATGAACGTGCTTTTTTATAGATGACAATATGACAGAAAATAACAACATTCTTCGTTATGCTTAGGACCCTAGCCCACACCAGAACTGTATGTGAAAAGTCATATGCAAATGTTTAGTATTGCAGTGCAACAATGTTACCTAAGCAACTAGACTTTCAACTGAGTAAACACACAGCTTTACAAAATTATTACATTAATGTGTAAACAAATCAGGATGAACTTTTCATTTTTTAAGCCATTTGCAAGACTGAAATTATTTACCACAGAGACAGAAAGATTATAGTAGAAAACTATGAGTATCCCTATACATTCCAGATACATCTTCTGTGGGATTCTCATACTTCGCTGGTTCTCCTGTCTTTAATGATCATTGCTAATCTGTGCAATGGACAAGTAGAAGACTAACATGGATGAACAGTCTGCACTTCTTTCAAGCAGATTTAATAACAGCCTATAAATACTTGATATGCAAATCACAGACCTTAAATCTTATATTGATGCAATTAACTAGTATAATTGTACTGCAATCGTGACTGTTTCCAGGGAAATGGTTTGCTAGAAAGATAAATCAGATGCACACAGCTACCATCCTCCATGACTCTGAACCCACCTTACAACATAAACCAATTGTCTGTCATTTGTCCTTATCTTTTTTTAGACTTGTTCTTTTTAGTGTCCACAGTATGACAGCTAACCTATACTCTGCTTGTAACTGAGGGATGAAATGCATAACCTCAGTTCTAACTGACCAAAATTCAGCTAGTTCAGATAGATTTTTGAGATGTCTGGCCTGCTGTTCCATTTTACCTCACTTGCTTGTCGAAGCTCTTCTTGCTCCACTTGGCTAGAAAAAGGCCCATTACCCTAGTGTAGCCAAGGATTTTGTTACACTGGCAAGCTACTTCCTTCAGGTAACCTTTTTCCACTTGAAACAACATAAAGCAGATAGAGCAATTATTTCCAGAGAAAGAATATACTCTGTCTCAGCTCTGAGACACCAGCTGGTACATTTAACCATTTCAAGTCTACGCAGGGATTGAAGTCAGGCTCTCAAATGCAGTGTGACCACTGATGTAATTTTTCACACTGGCTATAAACCTTTCATTCTCAGCCAGAAAAAGTCACAGTCATAAGTAGATGCCACTTCTCATCCTGGAGGCTGCTAGATCAAAAATTTTAAAGATGACTCTACACTATTACAAAGTGCAGATGTGGCCTCAAAATTCATTTCATAGAAGTACCTAAGCAAATGCTTAACTTTTAACTCTGTAACAAGCCCCACTAACTTGTACAGTGTACTTACTGTTAAACAACTGCTTAAAAGATTAACTAACCTTAATGAGCTCATGAATCAGGCCTGTAAAACATATGAAGGGCTAATGGTATTCCCAAAATAATTATAGAAATGTGGCATAATTTTGCCACTGAAAAGTAAATTTGAAACTGCTTCAGTCTGTGTAGGTTTTGTTATTACTATTATTTTTTTAGGTGAGAGAGTTTGTAGCCAAAAGAAAGGCCTATAAATTATAAATACATTAACCATAATATAACTGACTATAAGCATAACAAATTAGTACAAAGTAGTGTAAACAGCAATAGTATATAATAATTTTGTAACATTATCATGGCATAGCTAAAGACAATGTATGAACATTTTGCATAAGAATATGATCTGCATGACCACAAAGGGGCAACAAAAGTCATGTCATTCCACGTAAGAAACATTCAAGCACCAAAAGTTACTATAAAGACAAAATAATCAAAATAAGATATTGCAAATAGGCAAGGCATTCTGCACACATGCTGCATCTGAATACTTAAGAAAGGTGACTGGCAAAATCAAAAATGGTGAAAGCAGTATCAGGAGCAGGTAAGACCTGCTCACAGACCCTTTGTGAGGGGCACAACAGTACAGAAACAGCAGGCATAAGCAAGGAAAATCAGAGAAGAAAGGACAGGCTCACTTCAGTTCTGACTTCTTTCAGCAATGAGATCCCTAGACCAATCTCCTGGGCCTCAGTGACTGACAGTCACCAAAGACTGTAGGTATCAGTGATAACTAAACACTTTCAGCTCCATAGTATTGTACACTCAGAGCTTATTTAAGATATAAGCGCTAAAGACGATGTTTTGAAAATGCAGTAGTAACAATTAATATTGTGCAAGAACTTGCCAGTAACATAATGTGTTATCAATAAATTTAGTAAAATTCATTAAATTTTTATGTTTCAATCTTCTCATCAGTCTTGTCTAGATACCTGACATACATATGTACTTATACATATATACGCATAAAAACTTACACAGTTGCAACAACGATTCCTACTCCACCAAACAAAATCTACGTTATGTACCAGTACTACAGTTTGCGCTGCTAACCTATTCACCAAACCTCACAAATTCATAAAAATAGAAGGGGAGGGACAGACAACAAAAGTTATCATGAATTTTATTCTGATAGGTTTACAAGTGCTTGTTCAAGGTAACGAAGCATTACTAAAAATGATAATGAGAACAAAACCCTTGGAAACAGAAAGACTAACACAGCATATTTGAATAATTTCTACTTTACCTTCCCATGAGAACCACATTTATTTGTAATTTGAAGCTCTTACCATTTCATTCCAAATTCAGATTTAATAACTGCTGTTTAAATTGCTCTACTACATTTTTTAAAAGTTTGATTTTGTTTTTCTTCAGGTGTGCAGCATCTCAGAAAAAAAGTACTTGACAATTATGTCTAGTTAGGCTGTTACACTTTTCTTTATTTTGCAATAACAATGAAATGTTCCATGCATTACGCTAAGATCTATTTAAATACTACATTTTTTCAGGATGCCATGTGCTATCACTGAAAACACTATTCACAGAGCATTGATGAAAAAGTACTTCTATTTAACATAGAGCTAAGTACGCTGTTAAATCATTGTGAGTTTTGCCACAGAATGACATATACTTTCTTTACTGAAATACTGAGTAGCAACTTATATTCATCTTTTTATCAAAGGTAGAAAATAAATGTACCTTGTCAGGATTTTACGGCATAAACATGTATCTTCTTATGAATGCAGCAGGTGTAATTGAAGACATTACTCTTGACAGCTATTGATGACAGCTGCCTTACCTGGAGTTTACCGCTCCCACAGTAAAGCCCACAGAGAAACCCTCTGAGCACTCCTAATCCCTTTCAGTGCCATGTCAAATCATTTTGTGTTAGAGTAGTCCTGGAGATGGATCATGGCAACTTGGCTGACTTTATCTAAAGTTTATTCTTTTCTAGGTATTCTACAACTTCTGCTACTGAACCATTGGGATACAGTAGTATCTTAAACTGTTCTTGTTTCCAAAGTGATGATGTGATTATGTTCTCACTCTTTCAGTACTTTCTAGCAGCTGCAACCTTTCTAGTCTTTCCAAAACTCTTTTTCCTGGTTGTTACTGGAAACAAAAAAGATAACTGCAGATTGTGGACTAACTACATTTACAGTAGCTGCAAGAGAAAGTATACTCATAGAGATTTTCTTAGGACATAGACTGTACCTTTCAAATGTAATTAAAGTGGTAACCTGCTCTTCTGTATTTCTTAAAGTGAGCAGCACTTAATTCTGGCCTCCGTTAGACCTAATCTTAGCAACATTGTGTTAAATAGCTCTTTTGCAGACTGTAAAAAAAAAAAAAAAAAAAGGATTTTAGCTTTAGGTTCAGCAGCTGGAAAATACACTTTTCTGAGTCAAAGAGATCAGGGAACTAATCTTTGCTATAGGGTAAATGTTCATAACACCACTAATCTCAGTTTCAGATTCCCATGGCTGGATTTATCTTTCAAAATTTAAACACATAGACTGCCTTTATAGTCATGGAGAGAAATAAGCAATTCTGGGATGTGATTCATCTCACCCTAAGCAGACATCCGAAATAGGTCAGACAAACTTCATCCTAAAAGTGCACCTTTGTATCCAAAACAAAGGAAGCTTTAAGTGACTACGACGGTCACAGACATTTATATTACTTTTCTGTTGCTCTGACATTTTATCTAAGTTGGAAATCTGTCAAAGGGACCAATGTGAGTTTCTTAAGGACTATTTTTTTTTTTCCTCTATAAACATCTATGTAAAAGTCTGTACTATGATCCCAGGAGTTCAGAAATCAACTATTTCAATTCTCATAACATGGAATAAATCACCTACAAACACTGTCATACCGATTTAATTTAGTATATGGAGTCAGTTTAATTTCATATATTCTTCTTTTTTTCTCCAAAAAATGCATGTGTCTGTTTTTTTCTCTTACAAATAATAACTACCAATAATTAACCAAATATATAGTAATATTACAGAAGAAAAAGATAATTAATGTATTTTAAGTGTATAGTAAGAAGTAATATTGTTTAATTGAAAATTTCTAAGCCATTAACATAAATATATTTTTCAGAGGATTAAACGTGTAAATTGAAAAGGATCAAAATGCTGAAGGTTTCAAATTCAACCATTTAAAAGTCGGGATGCATTAAATTTTTGTCCAGTTGTTTGTACAGTATGAATTCAGAATTTTTCTGTGTTTATTCCTTTCAGTTCAGGAGTTACTCACTCAATGCTTTGGTTTTCTATCAGGCCTCTCCCCAGTTAACACCGTTCATGTGTTCGTTTCTCTGCATGTAGTCGCTCTATTGGCTTAAAGAGTCTGAATACCTATGTTCAAGATCAGCACCTCAAGCTAGAAAATGCTTACAGAATGAGGTGAACTCTCAATGTTGCTATTTGTCTGCACAGTTCAGCATGGTATCCCCGCTTACCTGTTGTACTTCATTCAGATACTGCACTGTATAGTGAATCTTAAATTTTACTGAAGGTCTTTTTGATTACAGTCATCACCTGCATATCCTTAAAACCCATTATAGTCACAATATTGTTTTGTCAGGTTTGGCAGATACTATTATCCCTATTTTACAAATGAGATGCAAAAGGATGAGGAAATTAAAGATTTGTTGCTAGAATTACATATTAGTTACAAACATTGTTATTTTTATGAATTTGCAGTACCTGTGCCAACGAAACAGAGATGTACTTTCTGTGCTGGCATACTACAAAACAAAATGATCATTTACTAGCTAATAAATAAATATAGTGGCCTCTATTGTACAAATTGAATTATAACTTTTAAAGTAAAATACTGTTCTCAGCTGCAGCCATTCAAATCCAGAGTGGCTCCAGGTTTGTGTTTTTAGTATTTTATGGAAACAGCTTCCATTTATTTGCAGACTGGAGGAAGGATTTCAGAATGCACCCCAGAGCTTTATTAAATTTGCTTAGTGGAATATTATTCCAGAGCTCTTTTATTAAAGAGCACACATTACAGTATTTTAGGAAAGAGCTGAAGCAATAACAGTTACGAGAAGTCTTCAATTTTTATTAAAAAAGCAAAAAGACTCTAATGTTGAAAATTAATGTAGGAAATTATTTTGCTGCTGAGATTACCTCCTGAAAACACTTTGGAAACTCAGTATTTAGCTTTGTTTTGAGGTTTTTTTTTTTGGTTTGCTGGTTGTTTCAGGGGTTTGGATTAGTTTGTTTTTCTGTCTCCTTTCTCATGTACTGGTAAAGGATGTTAGCCAAGTCTGAATTCTGTTCACTTTGTGCAGGTACCTACATTAGTTCCATATCACTGAAATGTGAAAATATTTTTCTCAGTACTTACTGTAATTACAAGAAAGTAAGAGGATATGCTCAAAAATGTGTAAAAACAATTTAAATAATAGTTATGTAAATACAAGCACACTTACCAAGTGTTAGCCTTATGGTCAGTCTTAGAAAGGACTTTAAGGACTTCCTTTTTAAGGAAGAAGATAAAACCCCTCTATGTGCAAAGTTCTTTAATGTCTACCCTTCCCCACAAGGAACTCAGGTCCCACATTGTCCGAGAGTCACTTTTTATCTATCCTACACTTTGAATAGAGCTGGTTTCCAAGGAGAACTTTACACTTCCAGAGTTTAAAAAAACCCCACTACTTATTCTAAAAGGCCCTCTCTGAAATATTATCCTTCCCAAAGCAGACTTCCTGAGCTGTCTGTGAAGTAGGTAATGCCTCTTCTTTTTAAGATTTATGACCAACACGCAAAAAGCCCTAGGCAAATTTTAATTTAATAGTGTTCCTTAGTGGCGTGAGAACTAGAAACCAAACATCTTAGACTTCTATTCCCATCCAAATTTCTGTTGCTGTTTCTCTTGACAATAATTCATTTTGCTTCATTGCAAAATGCACTAAAAGTCATATGATGGGTACAGATGCTCAACAGTATTAGGTATCGTGGGTTACTTTATGTATACCTAATTTTCAAAGAGAGAATCCATTTTACAAAATTGCCACATTATCTTTTAACAAAAAAAAAAAATCTTAAATGAAAATTAATCAGAGTATCAATACAGTGGACTTAAACAGGACTAAAATTATTTATACATCGTTTCAAGTTCAGCCGTACTAGTTTAAGCTTATATATACCCGAATTATAAAATAACAAAGATGTCTAAAGGACTTAAAATCCCTTTCCTTTCAGGCATTTTCAGGAACACCAAATGTTATAAAAATTTCTACTTCCAGACAGAATTATATGAATGGCACAGTCTAAAGCTACTTAAATTCTGATTCTCTGCCATTATTTATGTATCTTAAGTATTTCCATTTTCTTCCTCCAAAATGAAATCAAGAGTCTGCTCACAGCTAGGGAAAAACGATGGATAGCATTAGTAAGTATTACTTCTTGAGAGTGCCTAAACTTTGGCATTAAAGTCAGTTGGTTTTGTTATTGGTTCTGTAAATTGGGTATCATATTCAGCTTCAGGAAATAATTCAATTTTTATTCTCCATAGAAACATTTGGCCTACAGGCCACTTTGCTTATTCTGGATTTATAAAAATAGCTGCTAGTGGCAAGAAGAGTGACAGTACTCGAGATGTTATTTTTAGCTTGTTTCTACAATAAAAAGACTGTACATATAGGCAGACTCATGTCACTTCCAATCTATTCTTATATCCATCTTCCAGCTGTCATTTCCACGCTTGTTGAGCATCACTGCCACACAATACTCCGCTCACAGCCACTAAGGGCCAAATACCCCCTTTCCATACACAACAGGATTCCTACTGACTTTGGTGACAGTCACACTCATGTAGGGAACAGAGTTTAGTTCACTGTCTTTTATGTTCAACACTGCCATCAAAGAAAGTTTAGGTTGCTTTGTTTTTTTCATATACAGAAACCCAGTATTATGAAGACAAAGCACTGTATTTATTCTTTTATTTATACTTGCTGCATTTACCAAAACTTATCACACACTCTGCTACAATACATTTTTCTGCATGTCATAAACATCTAAAATATTAACCTTTTGAAATATGAAATTTGAAATATTTGAGGACCAAGTTATTTGTGTCTTCACAAGACCTAAGACTATTTTTCAAAAATTCTTCCTACTTTTAAAAATGCTACCGGATTGAGAGCTACATAAGTTTGGTCACACTCACCTAAAAAGTCAACGGTCAAGTTGTGTGAGGACTGGACGGAGTTAATGCCTCAAACACCCGTCATGACGGACAGAGTCTGGAGCACCAGGGCCGGGCTCTCGCGGTTGAGGGAAGGAGTGGAACTTGCCTTCAAGGCTGCAGACCCGCACCACGCCTGAGGGACCGAAGGGGTTCCCGTCCCGAACGCCGCGGCGGGGCAAGTCCGGCCGAAGGACGAGCTCTGACTCACCAGGCCGCTGCCCAGGCAGGAACCGCGGGTGAGGAGCGGCCGCCCGGCCCCGCTCAGCCCCGGGCACCGGCGACAGGGCGGGGAGGCCGGGCCGGGCGACGCGCGGGGCAGCTCCCCGGAGGCGAGCAGCGAGCAGCGGCCATACCGACGGGGGAGAAGAAGGAAATGGGAGAGGGAGAGGGAGGGAAGGGGCCGGACCCCCCGCCCCGAGCGGCCCCGGGGAGCCGGCCGCTCGCCGAAGGCTCTGGAAGCGCAGCCGGCACGGGACGCCTCATTAGCCTAATGAGGGCGAGCGCCCGCCCGCAGGCGGGGCGAGGAGGCGGGAAAAGGGCGCCAACGAAGGGACCCCCGGGCTGCCTGGAGGGAGCGCGGCTGGCCCCAGGGCCGGCGAGGTCTTGCTCGGGTCTTTCCCTCCGTCTCTCTCCTTCGCACCTCATCCCTTCCTTCCGACACAAGCCGCTGGCCGAGGCCGGGACGAGGAGCGGATCCTCTCTGAGGAGGAGCCTGGAGAGCAAAGCCAGGGGGTCCGCTCCGCTCCCGCTCCGCTCCCGCTCGGAACCGAGGGTTCTCCCCGGCATGGAGCTCCGGAGATAGCTGTGGTCAGCAGCGCGGTGCTCTGCGGGTGGCGGAGGCGGTTTCGTGGCGGTTCGTGAGAGAAACCCCGCCGCCGGCTGTCACACCTCCCAAGTTCAGGCTGCTTCTGCCCCGAGGGAAACCTTCCGCTGACCGCCGGGCGTCCGTCCTCGCGCCCCGGTTCGGCCCCGCGCAAGGCCGCGCTCCCCCACCGCCCTCCTGCCCTGGCCGCCGTGGGTCCTGAGAAGCTGGCGATGGTGGTAGGAAATGCTTTAAAACACATCAGCTTAAAATTAAATCAGTACAGAATGCATTAAAAAAGCCAAGTGAAATCACTGGAATTAGAAACCTAATTTATTAAATCGAACTCGTTGGAAAGATATGATTTATAATAATTTTGTAAACTTGGGAATACTTATCCTCTTCATTATGATACCAGGTAAAATCAAAGAAAGAGGACTGTGAAAGGCAATAGGTAATTTGTGTTGAAATGCCTATACTCTGATAACTGTTCTGTCAGGTTACGACTAAACGCTAAAACTTTCTCTTGTTTGGGGAAACCACTGTTCCGCCAGAAAATACCATTTCATATCATTGGGATTAGATTTCCCCTTCCTCAGTTGATAAACCGGTAACACAATCTGTAAATTCCTAAAATAATCTAGTATGTACTTCTATAGTAATATACGCGTCGCTGCAATGAAAGGTGCTATGGAAGTATTCTCTAGTATTTATATTCAGCAGTACAAAGGAAGTGGAGATGAAGACTCTTCCACTTTGCATAATCTGTAGCATGTTTCAACAATGAATT
The DNA here is from genome assembly GCF_929443795.1 of Astur gentilis. Classification (NCBI taxonomy): domain Eukaryota; kingdom Metazoa; phylum Chordata; class Aves; order Accipitriformes; family Accipitridae; genus Astur; species Astur gentilis. The sequence goes on along the minus strand of NC_064894.1, from coordinate 2,568,998 downwards.
GTGACACATTTTAGAGAACAAAAGAAATATAATGTATATGAATGAAAACATGACTTAAGACTTTCTCTTGGGAACTTCTGAGAGCAGGTGAGAGTAGAGCAGTCCCTAAAATACCCTACTCTTTGCCAGAACTAGAATAAGGGGAAGTAATTATGGAGTCCTAAATATCTACTTAACAGTCCAATTATTCTGCTGGAGTCGCTGTAAACCGAAGAGAATAGAAAAGCAGATCCAATAGTATTCTTGCCTATAAATGTGAAAAAAACCCACATTTCCCTGAAAAACGTTAATAGGTGAAGATTAAATTTTGGTTGAAATATCCATAGTACTGGTTTTGTATTCTTTGCAAAGAACATAAATTAGTGAATAAGTTTTATATTCTACACTAATATAAATTTGGAATGTAAAATATTGAGAAATGTTTTCCCTACTGTTTTGGATCGCATTTTGCCCACGTTTTCAGGCTTGCTTATTTAAGGTCTTAAGCACTTCAAAGAAAACCCAGATAACTTCAATAAGCTTTGAATACTCAGACTAATTACTTAGAGGTTAATTGACTTGGACCAATAGGGCCACATTTCTGGATCTTTGCATGCTTAGGTCTTCTATACCTGTACAGTTGAAAGTCATGTTCAGGCATCCATAGAAGCTCATCTCCGTGAGACTTTTTTTTTACTTTTTTTTTTTCTTTCCTTGGGAATCATTTCTGTTCTTCCCTGTTGAGAAAGATGTTCTGAGTACCCTTTTCTTAGCCTTTCTCATTGGCTGTCATTGGTTTGCATGCAGGCCTTTTTTTTGTTATACTGAGATAATAGTGATTGTCCCAGTTTTGTCGCTTCAAAATTTATTCAGTATAGCTTGCAAGAGACAGCACTTTCATAAAGTATTTTAAGATTTGGTATGAAGTGAAGCACCACATAGAGGAGTCTATTTTTCTACATTGACTTTGCACAGATCGTTAGGCATGTAAGTTCTTAACTTTGTACATTATTTATGCACCCAAAAATAGATAGGATTAATATGGGCCCCTGTATTAATTTTCATTATCTTGCCTGTCTTGCACTACTTATCTATTTCAATTGTTTGGATGGAAACTCCAAAATAAATGATAATTCTTCAGTGAATTTTCCCCACATGTGATTCTTACCCTTTTTTCTTCTAGTTCATCAAATACAGCATTAAAAACTTTACTCAGTGTGAAAGGCTGTGCTTCCCTTGCTTTCAAAGGCAACTGTTTTCCGGACTTTGTCAGCTATCTTTTGGATTTCATTTGCTTTGTTTTCTTGAAGTAAAGTTTTAGAACTGATCAACTGAAAACACTTTGGGTTTTTTTCATCGAAATCCAGCTATTTAATAAATCTCATATACAATTTCTCATTATAAGGAAAAAATGTGTGGTAGGGAAATTTCCCTTCCCTTCAGCCCATTAAAAATAAAGGATTTTCTTATTTTGTTTGCCCATTAAGTTTGGCTAGTTGCTTTTGTATTTCTCTCTATAGCAGTGTCTCCTTTATGCCTTGAGGTTATCATTGTAAAGCTCTTCAATCCATTTTTCAGCAAGTTTACTATTGAGAAGGACCTAGGCTTTCTTTCGTGGGATGGAGGCTTTATGTCACAAAGGAAATAAAGCTGTTTGATAACACCTGTTCTATCTATTTTATATCTTAAATAAACTCTAGCTCAGTGCTAAAGCATTTGAAAAACATCTGAAAGTTACTGTTGCATAGGCCCTAACTGCTGCTTAGGGTGTTACAACTGTCATGTAGGAAAGATCTATATGTATTTGCCGATTGGGCCAAATCATCAAAGGCGTAAAGCAAGAGGGAAATGCAGTTGTCTAACACTTTTCTATGGAAAAATGAAGAATCTTTTAAATCGAGATGGAATACAGTGTTTTAAAAAACTATGGCAACATAAGAACATGGAACACCTACCACAGAAATAAAGTATTTGATCATTATTCCCCTTACCAATGGAAGTGGTCCTTTCAAATTGGCTTTATTCTGCTGTAGCTCCTGAAGCTACGTTTTTTCTTCTTTTATCATCATACGCATATTGTATAAATATATTTCAAACAAGATTCAAGTGACCAAGACTAAGAGTTTGCACTAGCAGAAGTGTAAAAATCTGATAATGAAATGTGAGCCATAACATACAGTATATGTCAATACATCTTCTAGGTTTTTTCCCTCCGCAGCTGTCTTAAATACATTTAGCTGAACTCCTGTGTAGGTTTCTCTGTGACTCACGTAGAATGACAGAGGACTGGAATGTCACCTGTCAACATTCCGGATCTAAGGCAATATTAGCTCTAGATATGAATCTCCCAATGGATGTTTACTTAACATCTTTTTAAAGGCATCCACAGCGTCCCCATATTAAACTATTCCAGTGTTTCATTATTGTTACCATCAGAAAGCTATTTTTAGACTGTAGACTGAATCTCCCTTGCTCTGATTGAAAACCACTTAATAGGGACATAAAGAACAGCTTATTCCCTTCCCCCTAGCAGTAACCTTTGACAAATTTGGAGAGCATTAACGTTTCCATACTCAGTCTTAAGTTTTAGAAATTAAGTAAGTTGCTTTCTAAACCCATCCTCATGCGCTCTGTTTTCTATAAAACTGCTAATTTACTTTGCTCTCATTTTGATCTGTGAGCTGAGCTCCTTCAGGTTCTGCAGTGTCCGGATCTGGATGCAGTTCCCCAGCACAGACCTCAGCAATGCAGGGTAGAACAGAAGATTCTTTTTCCATACCTTGTAGACAGGTTTTTCAAAGTTACCTGTCAATATATTGTCTGCCTTTTCTTGGTGGTAGAGTAACAGTCTGATTTACATGAAGCTCGATTATTTTCCCACTTAATTTCTATGAAACTGCTACTTGTCCTTATCCTGCGTTTATGCAGGTGACTATTCTTAAGTGCAAAATGAATCATTTTTGTCCCTGTTAAATTATAGCTTATATTTTTTTCAGATTATTTCTCCAATTTCTTTAAATCATTTAAAATTCTAATCCTTCTTACAACAAATGTTCACGTTCTCCAGGTTCATACTGTTTGAAAATTTAATGAGTTTATTCTCTATTCTATCATCTATATTAGTATTGAAAATACTAACATTGGATTCAGTACAGGCCTCTAAGGAACTTTACTGATACTTCATTTTAATAATGATTCTTTACCAGTTATTAGCTAACTTTAATAGCTAAACTCTTTTACTATGATTTTCTTGTAATTTTCGCACATATCCTGTAGTAGTCTCATGAAAATATGATTTCTAACACTACTGACATAAATCACCATATTAAAAGAAAATCACAAGCAAGAAAAACAAATTGCTAGACGTTTGTGAGAACAATTCAACCTTATGTAGCTTTACCATGCCTTTTTCATCTCTAAACCGTCTATTATCTGAATACAAAGCTGATCAAAGTAATGTATATGCAATCAAAGAAAAAGCACTCAAGCAGCTTGAAGTAGTGAGATATCCTGGTAATCTTGTAGCAGTCATCTTTCTGAAATATCAAGCATAAATATGTGTGACGAGTAGAATTAGGATTGCAGAATTAAGTTGATCGTACAAACAGTTATTGCTTATCTCAGAATTTAAAACAATCTGCAATTCACATGATTAATATGTTTCTCTATTTAGACATTCAGATTATTTTTTTTTTAAATGGTAAAACCAATTTGCCTTTCAGATATTTGACCCAGGTCACTGCCCTGTTATTGCAAACTGAAAAAAAGTAAAATCCTTATCGATGACTGTATCTCCTTAAGAACATTTTACTATTAGAATAGCTGTCCACTGTCTCAGCCCCAAATCTCTGCCAAGCATGCATACAAGGGAAGTGGGTTTTCAGTCTTTCTTCAATAAAGACTTTAAAAAATAACTTAGTATTTTATATTTTGATGTGTTGAGATTTTTAAATCACATACTAGTATTAAAAAGCAAGGGTTTATTATCCCTCCTGAAAACTTAGTGCAAATGGCACCAACTTGTTGGTTTTTAAGATCAAAGCTTATTGCCAATGTAAATCAACAGCATTGTGTGTATAAGACCAGAGGGTTTTTTCAGCGTTATTTCTTAGACTTAGTGCTTTAACAGCAAGAGTTGGAAGAGAGGGAAAAATAAACATGTAAGCCTAGGTGGATCTGACCTTCCAGCATTATCCACCTGAAGTCTTGTCAATCATTGATCCATGAAGTTGGCTAAGAAATTAATCATTTATAAAGTAAACGGTCCTCTACTACATTCTTCCTTTTGGTCATAAGATACAGATTGACTCACTTTGATCTACATAAAATAAGAAAAGGTACTGAGCCCCAGGCATCTCTGATGCGAGTTGTAAAGTAGTACATTTTATTGCACAAGTGAATGAGTGGAGCTCATGGTTACAGAGTTCAGATGAAATATCTGAAGAGGGTATTGACAGATACTTCTTCTTTGTGAAGTAATGGTGGTTGTACACTAAGCAAAGTAATCCTAGTAATAATCTTGGAGGACCAAAGTTGCAATTATGCAACTAATGACAATTACCTGTGTGCTAGTCTCCCAGCTAATCGTTGTATCAGGTTATGTCTGGGTCACAAAGACAGGTGGAATTCTTTCTTTCTTGGTCACATCATCCACTAATTGGATTCCTGTTTTGAAAAGATATGGCATTCTTCTGATCAGAACAAATTTTCTACTTTGGGATCAGATGAAATAGATTTAATCCAGGCATGAAGGTAACAGAAAATAGTAAAAATAAATCAGAATGAGGAAACAAGAATCAGAACTGTTTTGTTTAATTCTGCTTACATGGCCACCAAGAAAGGCATGTCACAGATCACAGCCACTGTGAGTTAATCAAGGGAATAGTTCTGTTTGTTGAAAGCACTTGCACCATACTCTGTGCAATCATCAAGTAAAATAAGACCAGATTTAATAGTTGCTACCAAACTAATCTTTAGAATTTTTTATCCAGCAAGTGACGTTGAAGAGAAGAATATGTGGATGGAAACTGGACCTGAATGAGGGGTTCACACAGTAACAACTTAACCTTTATTTCCTCCCACTCGAATGTGTTTTAGTTCTGACTGAAATTAAGAGAGCTCTATATTGAAAATGAAAAATGGGCATATTTAATTTTGGGGGGTTATAAAATTCTCCTAAGGATCATTCATGCTATATGTATTTTCCTATTAATATTCATTTTCTAACTTTCTTTTCTGGGATTTGACAACATTGGTATTATTTTCTTCTCTCAGCTGTGAGCTGATGAGTTATACCGAGAACCATTATACTGAATACCTTGCTAAAAAGTGTTAGACTTGTATTGTATTGTACAGCAGTGTATTCTTTTAGAATGTCTGATCTTAGTAGCTATCAGTTTAATAATAGTTTAATATTGGTTGAATATATTTTAAGCCTAAATATACCTTTATAAATATTTTTTCTTACTATAATTTATAAAATATTAATCAATTACTTACTGTATAGTATAAGAGTAATGATCTTCTTTGTGCAAATCTGTTGCTCTGTGCTCTAAGTGAGGTTAAGTTATTAATGAAATTTAATCAGAATATCAATACTCTTCGACATTAAAAGCCAAATAGCCTCCTGCTATATTTTACTTATTTTTTTTTATTTTGGTTTGTAATCCACTAAGGTAAAATTGAAGACAATTTCACAAGACCATAATAGGGTGGAAAATGAATGTACTAGTGGCAGTATTAAAGGCTTAATGGCCGGCAGGTATATTGATCAAGAGCATGCTGCATTAATTCAATTCCCTATTTGGCTCTTAGCTACTTTTAAGGGGCACATCAATGGGGACTGTTTTTTCTTAACCATCATAACAGTTCAATAGTATTCTGACCTTGTAAATTCCATTAATGTCCTGAAAGTGTTGCACAATGTTCACATCTCTCAGGAAGTGATACCACAAACTGAATCTGATGTTTGGTGTGAATTCATGCAGTATTTCTAAGAGACTTGCATATGTAACTTAAAAGATCTCTAAACTTAAGATTCACAGAAAAACTGCACATCTCCAAAAACTAACAGAACAATCTATTTGAAATGGCAGTTACGGTTGTGATCTCTAGTATTTTATAGATGGTGGGACTTTAATACTTAGCTTATAAAACAATGAAGTAAAATTTGATTGACGATGTTTCTTATAAGCATATACTGTAATATAGTCAAATTCTGTAGGGATTCATGCTTTAAATTTGCAGTGTAGAAGAAAAGATATAGGTTTTCTTCTTCTTCTTTTTTTTCTGTTTTCCAAATGAAAGTCATCAATAAATTATGTTTCAAATTGTATTTTGAAAAGAAGGCTTATGCTCAAGTACCTGTTGTTTGTTTCTCCCTAGAAAATATTTGTCTTCTGTTAATCACAAAGGTTTAGATCCAGATTCTCAACAGATTTAAATAGGCTTACTAACCTGAAATCAACAAAGCCAGCATACAACTAAGACAGCTGTGCTAGTGACAGGAAAGACTATGAGGACAAAAGAGATTCGTATAAAACAGCTGCTGCATAAGCAATGTCAATGGAGGAGACATAATGGTCCATATATAGAGTTATCAAGATTAAATGATGAAGTGACAGCTCCAGGGGGAGAAGTACATATGAACGATTATCTTAAGAAAAGCTTTAAGTGGTAACTGATCAAGATTTGTGAATGCTGGAATGTATCAAATACAGGCATTCAGGAATATATGACTACAAGGGCACCCATGGAAGGTAGAACGCTGTGCTGTTAGTGAGATAAAGTGCTTTAGAAGGCACAAAGTTAAACGGGATTGAGAGACCAGGAATGTCTTTAGTTTCTGGGTAGACCGCTGTTTTCCCCTTTCTATTCAGATTCTAATCATTTCGGGTAAAAGATTATGCGTTTGCAAAGCGTCCTGCTTAATATCATCTCAATCTTGACAGTGTGCTATTTTATTTCCACTAATTGTACTGTTTATTACAGCTCAGTTTGTTCACAGCTGACAGCATAATAAAAATCCTCCGGTGATGGGCCTACTGAACAGTGCCCCATGCTTCCTTTACTGCCTGTATCAGACATTAATAGAGGAGCACTTTTACTGAGATGTGCTGACATCATTGATTAGGCTTTTGAATACACTAGAAAGTAAACAGAAACATTAATTTTAATTTTAAACTCCATTAGGAATTTGTGAGTAAAACAAAACTGGTGCCTGCAGAATACGAGTGAAGCTTTCTTAATGGAGCAGCTGCCATTTATTTTGTGGTTTCTAAGGGAAACTTCCAGAATAGATAGTAAAAGCACTTTAAAAAAATGAGACGATTTTCACAACAAATTGTCTATCTAATTCAAAGATACTTGGCTTTGATTGGCTACATATTATAGGAAAAGAGAGAAAAAAAATATCCGCACTTTAATCAGTCATTGTAAGGTATCACTGACAGGTATTGTTGTGCCACACTGGTGATTTTTATACGCAGAAATAATATTGATGAGGCAAACTTTAAGAACTGTGACCAAAGCCCTGGCTCTGATAAAATCAGTGACAGTCTTGCTATTTAATGAAAACAAGACAAGTTCCAACATCTTATGGTATTCACCTATGCTGATCATATGCCAGCTGTAAAATGTTCGAGTCCAGATCCTTGGCTGATGTAAATCTCAGAATAACTGAGCTGAGATCTATGAAGTTAAAGAAAGTGGAAGGAACTACAGAATGTGCAATAAAAATAAAGTGGTCGATGTGGGCAGATTCTGCTGTGGTTTGTGTAGCAGGGTTGTGGTTTTTAGAATTGAATATTTAAGATTTCTGCAACATCAGGAGGTTCCTTGGTTATAGATATTGATAATGCCCAATATTTATACAGTTCTGTTGTTTGTCTCGTGGGTTCTGATAATGATCTTGCACACTCCACTTTCTCCAAAGACTTACCAGACATTTCTTTTGTCATCTAACGTGGTTATGGCAATATCCCTCTGTCTTAGAGTATGTTGTGTTTTTTCACTTACATTGTGTTTTCAATCCATGTTAATGGATTAATTTTTTAATTTGACAAGACAGGCCATGTTTGAAACAAGTTCTTTCTATATTTCTCATTTTGTCATTTTTGTTTACACTGTCTTTAATTTCTCTTTTCACCTTCTGTTCTGTTTATTTCTATCAACAAAATCCCTTATGATTCCTTCCATTATACAGGGATCATCTTCCAGAAATATTTTATGTTTTCCTTTCCTCCTCTAAAGCTTCTAAAACTGCTCACCTTCCCCCCTCCCCCCGCCCCCAGTGTCGCAGAAATTACATGAAGGTAATCACATAGGGAATCACATAGACAACAAAAGACAAAGGGGTTTTCACACCTGTAAAGCCAAAGTTGATGGGGCAATGAGGGCGGTAATGAAGTTTGTGGTATAATGCTTGTATTTATGGAGTAGCAGTGTGAAACACTGACAGTTTGGTAGGGAATGAGATCGTGGACAATTATGATATGTCATAAAGATAATCTGTATTGAATCTTTTTTCATTTAAGATAGTTTTGCATTTTAGTCTGGTCTTTCAGATTTTGGTCTCTCCTTTGAGGAGCAGGACTGAGAGATCAGAGATGGAGTGCTTGAGAGAGTGACTGTAATTGGCTTTTTCTGCAATTTTTGTCATTCTGGTTGTTGATTGCCATCTCTTTTCTCCTGTTATTTCAAGAGGTCATTGAGAATAGCTAGGAACTATACCGAAGAGTATGTATAGGATCCTGGAATTATGATCTGATAATTGTTATGTATGCCAGTTATTGTGACAGCCATGGAGATGTGAATGTGGGTAGCCTTTTGGCCATATGTGAATGGTATGATCTCGTAAGTACCGGTGTCATTCTTCTCTCCTGTTTATCTCCCCACTGTAAGTTTTGTCATACTGAATGTGCTTTGTCTATTTTCTCAGGAAGTATGTCCTCTTTGGAGTACTTACTACATTTGGAGTATTTGACAAACATAGTATGGCAATATGTTTTATCACACTACGACTGGAAGGCATGACTTCGGGGGAGTGACTGAGGATACGAAGTTTGTTCAGCTTAGAGAAAAGGAGACTGAGGAATGAAGACTGATGTCTACAACTTTGTCATGAGGGGGAGTGGAGAGGAAAGTGCTTATCTCTTCTCTCTGATGTCAGATGATAGGGTGTTAGGGAATGGCTTAAAGCTGAATCAGGGGAAGTTCCAACAGGGTATTTAGAAAAAGCACTTAACTGAGAGGGTGGTGGAGCACTGGAACAAGCTCCTCAAGGAAGTGGTAATGGCCCCAAGCATGTCAGTGTTGAAGAAGTGTTTGAACAATGCTCTTAGATATATGGTTTAACTTTTAGGTTGCACTGTGTGGAGTCTGGAGTTGGAGTCTATGATCCTCATGGATCCCTCAGGATATTCTATAATTCTGTGATAGCTGTAGAGAAACTGAACATCAAGCTTGAACCTGGAAAATTATCACTTTGTGAAACTAGGTACTCTAAGAGTACTTTCCCCCACCCCATCTTGAAGTAAATGTTTGTGCTGAAGTATTGTCTGACAATTCATGAGGTTGTAGTACGGGACCATGTATCTCTGCTTGACTGATAATGTCAAAGAATCCATCACTCAGATGAAAAATAGTGAATTATTCATTAGGATTCAGAAGAACTCTGGTGGTTCAAAACAAGTTTGATGACTTCGCAAATGAAAAGCAAAACATTAGAATTACAGTTACATCCCTAGACCTTAGAGCTGTGTGGTACATACATGCTGTCAGTGAACCTAATGCGTATGCCAAACGTTATGGTACTTTCTTAAAAAATGCAGTTTAGTTTTCTTGCTACAACATATGCAAGATGCAATACAAAGCATCTTTGTTTACAGCAGAAGCCCTAATGGGCTAGTGACTGCTTATTATATAAAAAAAATGATTGTCCCATATTAATAACTAAGAGCATGAAAAAAATTGAAATAGCATGGAAGAGTTAAAGTAAAAATATGGGCACTCTCAGATACCTTGCAAATCTTTGTGTACTTCATCTGTTACATGCATAGAACTCATGCAGTGACTCACAATTACTTTTAGAGAGCGATTATAAATATGCAACAGCACTTTCCAATACAGGATTATGCTCATTGTCTTTTGTGTTACAAAAACTCCCCCTGGTTACCTTTCTGGTGCTGTACCCAGTACTTAATTATTAAAAATAATTAGTGTAGCAAACGATGTAATTTTAACTGTTGATGCTCAAATTATTTGAAAGTCAAGATTGATGAAAACTTCTGAATTCACTTGAAGGCAAATAATGACATATGCAGTTTCCATTCTATTACTATTCAGTTAATAAATATAATACATTGAATTGTTATGAGGATTTTAAATATTAATGACTGAGAGAGAGACAATTCCTTCACACACCCCTTTAGGCCCCCTTTCTTATCATATTCCATCACTAGATGTTTGTATTTATTTTGCAATGATTTTTCAATTGTAAGAAAGATGTGTTCCATTTACAGTAAAGCATGAAAATTCGTAATTATTTATAGTAATTCATGTGCAATTCCCAAACCAACCATTTTTAAAAAAAGACTGTATTTTTTCAGCAGTTACCAAAATGACATTTTTCTCCTACAAATGGGTCAGATGCCTACTTGTTGGTCTGGAATAGCTACTAGGGTAATAACTTTCACAAATTTTAAGAGTATTCTGAAAAGCATTCTGTGTTCCCTATAACTTACCTTCATCAGTTAGTATCTAGTTAAGAACAGAAGAATATCTGAGAATATTTTGTAGAGCTTAACAAGAGGGTACCAGCTACTCTATCCATGTTTGGGCATTAGGAAAAGGTTCTTCACTGAGAGGATGGTCAGTCACTGGAACACGCTCCCCAGGGAAGCGGTCACGGCACCAAGCCTGTCAGAGGTCAAGGAGCATCTGGACGATGCTCTTACTCATACAGTTTAGCTTTAGGTAGTCTGCGAAGAACAGGGGGTTGGACTCAATGATTCTTATGGGTCTCTTTCAACATGAGATATTCTAGGATTCTATGATTTCCAGAATAAAGAAAAATCCAGAGGGCTTTTTCTTTCTATTTCAATGAATCAGTAAGAATATTTATTTTCTTCCATTATCTTCCAATATTTAAATATTATTATTATTCTTTCCCCTAATCTAACAGTAGCTCTTTGTTAAATTGCTTTTGTTAAAGTTGTCTTATTTGTACAGCCACCATGATGACAAATGATCTAGAAGTCTATAATCTGTTTGTAGTAAATCTGATGCCAGAGGTTTTTAGGTTTGGGGGTTAGTTTTGGGGGCTTGGGTTTGGGTGGGGGTTTCTTGGTTGGCTTTTCTTTTTGGTGCACAGATGATATAGTTTGTTGGTAGTTTAAATCTCAAGGGGAAAATACTTTCAGCAACTGAATATTTTCTAGAACATGATCACAGTGAACAGCTAGCACGTTGCCTGTGTGGATAAAGGGCATGAGCTCTTTATGCTAGGTTATTAACTCTGTAAAGGGAAAAAGAAAGCGGTATTATTTCTTTAAATAAGTGATTAAATGTATAATATTAATATAAAAGATCTAATGGATAGGAAAAAAGAACTAGAGCAATCCCTCAAGGAACTCTTTTTCTCTAAGATGGCAGTAGGAAGGAAGAGTTTCCATTTCACAGAGTATATTTAGAAAATTGAAGCATTTTTCAGCAAACATTATCTTATAGGTCATGTACTGCCACAGCTGATTTAAAAGTAGGTGAAGATTAAACTATTTTTACTTATGAAGGAGCTTGCATATTTCTTATGACTCAATTCCCATTTCATGAAAACTGAATTAGTCAGAAGGAGAGTCAAACCCATTACTGTGCTAGCCTATGTGATGTGTTGGCAAGTGCTCATGGGAATCATTTGTTAAAACATCAGCAAAGTAGGTTAGGGTAATTTCCCACCTCCTTTTGGAACTCATGTAATTTCTGTCTCATAATAATTATCATTGGGGTTTTTTTTTTTTAAAAAAAAAAAGCTCATGAAGTTAGACTCAACTGCTGGTCATAGACAAGAATCATTCTCTTGATATTCAATAATAACTGAGACCTGATAGTCTGGAAGATCCTTGACTGTGAAGATAAGAAGTCTATTTCTATTCTGCTGCCAGAAAAGCAGCCAATAGAACAGTGCAGAAGAAGGGTTATAAAGTTAAAAGTGACAGACTAGGAAAAAAGCTTTGCATTAGCATTTTGGTTGGCTATCAGAAAGGCATGATTGCATCTCATGAAGGTAAGTGGAAAGAATGTTTTAAATAATCAAGATGAGAGATGATGCACAAGTTTATTAGTGATGTGGACCCATAGAAAACCTGTCTTTAGCCGTTATGCAAAAGAATCTGGCTAACTTTGAACAGGTTGGATGTGAGAATCTAGAGAAGAGCCAAAGCCTGAGGTTATACCCAGTTAGATTTATGATAATGCTGTGCAAAATGATTCATTAAAAAAGCAGGCAGATTTTAGGGTAAAATCTGGTTAAAGAAAAAAAAAAAAAAACCAACATCAGCAAAGACAAAGAAAGTTATGATAAGACTGATTTCAAAATGAAGTGCATGGAAGACAGCAGGTAATTGACTTGAAAAAAATGAATTCTTTACTTACTGTTCTAAGTACATTACTGTTGTATTAATTTCTTCATAGCTTCTTTAGAGACTCTTTTTACTCCAGTGTTTTTAATATTTTTTGTGGGGCATTTTTTTGTTTGTTTTTATTTTTGACAGGGATACAGAAGGGAAATGTCACCAAAGTGAAGTGTCTTTGTTACCCTCTAACTCTGCATATGATATCCACACATATAACACCAGGGACAGATCACTGGAAGAGTAATTTTGGTGTCAGGTGTGATCTGTAACCCATGTCAAAGGGATTTGTAGGAGGGACAAGTCAGACAGTGCTATTCTTATAAATAAAAGGAAGACTCTGCAAAAGTTGTAGCCTTACACTATGTCACAGCACATTTTTTATTAAAAATGAAAAGGTTAAAGAATGTGAGTCAAAAAAATTATGAAAAGTTAACAGGAAGAATAATTGAGTGAATGAGTGTGCATAACAGGAAATCTAGAGATATGTTTATTTTACTGAGAGTATTCTGTGTCTAACATCCAAAGCATTAAACTGTAGGTGCCTTGGTCCTCAAATCAAACAGTACAGAGATTTTACATGGCATGAGAATATAAAGTATTCCTCATCAGAGTTTCTATTCATGTAGGTAGATTTTTCTGTAGATTTTTGTACTGGAGGAAGGTATGTACTGTTTACTTTTGTAAAGGGATAATTAAAAAAATACTTAAAGTACATTTTCTATGGATAGATGCAGACTTGATAGTCATTCAAAATGAGGTTTCACTGGGCTGGAAATTATGAAACAATTGAAAAGTCTGGTTAGTTCATTTGATTCAGGTGGGAAGAGATTACACAATCAGTCTCATCTGGCTGTCAGAAAGAGTTCACAGATAAAGGGTGGAGGTGAGAAACAGACTGACAAACATATTTGGTTTCCCTGAAGAGATCGCAGCTGTGGTATGACAAGAGAATGGAAAGGCCAGGGCTTTAGAAGTCTCATGTTTAATTTTCATATCTTGAGCAGTTTTCTGTGGATTTCCCCCTCCATAAATGGCTGCTTGTGATGTTTGAAGGGTTACGTGTTTTAGTGAACAGAACAGTGTAGCTGGTTACGCTGTGCTCCCTAGTCCTATAACGTCCTCAAAGGGCTCCATTTTTTGATATCACAAGTAATCCTACATCTGTGAATTTCATACAGGAACTAAAGGGGCATATTGGTTTGGGTTTTTTGGTTGTTTACCGATGTGTTGGACTAACCTTGGCCGGCTGCCAGATGCCCACCAAGACACTCTCTCACTCCCTCTGCTCAGCAGGGCAGGGGAAGAAAATAAGATGAGAAACTCCTGGGTTGAGATAAAGACAGTTTAAAGTAAGAAAACAAAGGCTGCACACAGTATCAAAGCAAAAGAAAAAAAAAAAATTATTCTCTACTTCCCATCAGCAGGAGAATTCCAGCCACTCCCTGGGAAGTAGGGCCTCGGTACACAGAGCGGTTCCTTCGGAAGACAAACACCTTAATGACGAAATCCTCCGTGTCCCTCCCAGCCTCCGCTTTCCCTTAGCTTTTATTGCTGAGCGTGATGTCATGGTAGGGAATATCCTTTTGGTCAGTTTGGGTCAGCTGTCCTGGTTATGTCCTCCCCCAGCCTTTTGCCCCCCCCCCCCCCCCCCCCCCCCGCAGCCTACTGGTGTCCGTGCACGTGTGCACACGCGTGTGTGCGTGCGTGCGTGCATGTGTGTGCGCGCGCACGCCTAGGTGCTGCACGAGCCCTGCTCAGAATTGCTAAAACCTGGGTGTGTTATTAACACAGTTCCAGCTAAAACACAAAGCACAGCACTTTATGGGCTGCTATGGGCAAAGTTAACCCCATCCCAGCCAGATCCAATACAACTGAGTATATGCGTATTTGTGAACTCACGTTTGAGAGTGGGAATAATAATAAATACATGGAAGGAGGACAAAGCGAGTGTAGGGCTCCTGAAAACATTACGCTAAATTCAGTGATCATGGGGCTAAGAAGCAATAGCCTTTTTACAGCAAACATTTCAATATAAACTTTGTTACTGTCTTTGCACTAAAAAAAATGTTTAAAAATCAGTCTTTAACAATGCATATCTTAGAGCAGAGGTATAATTTTTCTCACAGATTTCAAAATTTTTTTATGATGAGTTCCTAAAATATCTTTAATATTTTTTGGTTTTAATCAGATGTAAATTATTACAAAAGCCTGTCCAAGGCTCCAAGCACCCTGACACAATTAATCATACAATAAAGGCAATTAAATTTGCAGCAGATTAAAACTGATTTCACAAGAATGAGATTAGTAAATCAATCAGATACCAACACTCTCTATTGATTAGGAACCATACTAGTATAATTCCATAGAGACCCCGTCACATAGATCTATATTTTAATATGCCTGGGAAATAATTTAATTTGGTCTCTTCTTTTTCCTAAGTCTTTACAAAGATCCATCTCTCATATTATCCCCCTTTCTTCTCTTTAGCATGGGTGATTTAGCATCATCTTAAGGTACTCCATGCTATACGAAGGATTTGGTTTTGTTACAAATTTAAGTTAAACAATAATTTTATCCAATTTAGAAAGTAAATAACACTATGATTTGTGGTATTGCATTTGACAGACAGAAAGACTCTCCAAATGAATTCCATATGATTGCCAATGGAAAGAGAGTATTTCTTCTGAAGCCTGAAGATTTTCTAAAACTGTGAACAAAAGGGAAAACAGGAAGATCACGTTAGTTAGTGTCTTCTCTCACTTCTCTGGGGGGAAATAACCATAATGTCTCTTTTGGTCATGCCCATACATCCCAGCATTACTCCACAGATTAAGAGCCTCATTTTGTCTGAATCGTAGTAGATACGGGACAAGCAAGTGGTGTCCAAGGAAAGGAAATGTGAGAAACGTGAGAATACTAGAATATTGACAGAACGCTGTGAAAGAAGCAGCAGAGCTGCAGTCTTCTGTAGATGCCCAAAGAAAGAATTTCTAGAGCCCTTGCAGAATCACGTAAGGACTCGAGGATAAACTGTTGCACGTTGGTACAAACGACCTAATTTTGATGAACTGGTTTACCTGAGTCCACAGGTTTTAGTACTGACTGCTAGCATCTAAAATTAGCCTGGTCCATTAACAATGAAACTCAGCAAACGGAAGTAGCAAGGTAGAAATCAAAGAGAGAGAAATAGTATTTCAGTGTTTCACATAACCATGTGAGAGATTTCGGTTTTGAATATTCATGTAAAGGCATCAGTTCCATCACACTGTGTATGAGGCTTATCGGACCCAGCCTTTGGAAAATATCAGGAAAATTGCAAACTATTTAATTTTTAAGGTTATGATAATAATCATTAATTCAATGGTAAAATATCTGTTGGGACAAAGAAACTGATGTAAAGAGCGAATTTCCTAGTCCATACAAAAGCTCCTAACAAATTTCCTTAATAAGGAATGCTTGGAAGAGACAAGATTTACTATTTATGCTGATTTTTTAAAAAAAAAATCAATATTAAAAGTAATTGAGAATTGTAAACATGGTAAAAATTCACCTGGAAGCTGGAAGTCCTGTTACTAATTAAGTATGACAAGTTAGACAATGGTATACTTAATTTTTAAATGCACATAACAAGGTAGGATCCTTCAGAAAGTCCACTCAGGTTTAAAAAGGGCACAGTGAAAGTGGTACACAGAATACTCTATGTTACTGTGACAGGAAGTACACATGCCAACATTTTGTGCCATGTTTTTAAATTGATTTATGTAAAAGAAAATTTATAATTTCATACTCTACAGATGTTACTGGTTTATGCAAAAAATATTTTTTAAAGTCAGCATATAAGGATCTTAAGAGAATTACATCAGTGTTTTTAAGAAAGTTCAATATACCTTTTATTTACTCAAAATTTAGCAAGGTTCATTTCCACATATGATACTACTATAAGCCTGTTTATCTATTAGCCAACAGGAGTTACGTGTATGCAAAGTTAAAGTGAGATTTCATATAGCTGATAGTGGTTCATACATGAAATCATTATTATCATGCTAAAGAAAACTGAACTCTACCTTATACTGAAATTTTAACATGAACATATAGTATGGACTGTGTGATAGCTTCACAAATATGTCTTTGCAGATTTTTAAATGAGAGCAGTCTATACGCAGCTGCATATTTATTACATAGCAAGGTACTCAAACTTGTTTACACAGTGCACATGATTCTATTATTCTTCTATGCCTATCATCAGCTGATTTCTTTTTGTCTGTACTCTTTCTGAATTCTCTTTAAATTGAATTTCCATTTAGAATAGCTTTGGACTATTTCCTGACTCTTTGACTTACTTCATATCTAGTCATTCTAAGAAATTTTACTGATAAAAGGAATGGTGTGGAGAGTGAATGAAAATCTGCCTGTAATTATTATTATAACAAGGACGCTGTCATGAGTACCTTTATCTAAAGGTTATTTTATCTGTATTTTTTCAGAGGAGGGTGTGAGAACCTTGACATGTCTTACATAACTCTTGAAACTAACTTAGTATCTGCCTCCTTCAGCCATTATTTCAGACATTTAAAACTTACTTTGCGTTGAAGGTCTTAATGACATTTACAGAATAGAATGATTACCTAAAATGATTCAGTCAACTAAAAAAGAAAAAAAAAAAAAAAAGGAATTATGGGTAATCAGCAAATACCTGAGCAAAAGTGTGTGTAGTTTAACAGTACTTGCCAATTTTACAAATTACTAAGAAGATGACTAGGGATGAAAGAGAAAGAGGCTAGTGATGGGAGAACATCAGCTGAGATGTGTTCTGAATCCTCAAAGGCTTCTCCCTCTGCTAAAACTTTTCCTGTGAGTACAGATTTGTATTGTTTTCTTTCAGGCAGTTCTTTAACAAATATATGCTGTTTCTGCTAATCCTTGTCTTTGCCATTTTAACAAATATTTTCCGTATGTCAGAGCTCAAGGAGCATCTGGATGACACTCTCAGTCATATGGTTTAGTTTTAGGTAGTCCTGGAAGGAGCAGGGAGTTGGACTCGCTGATCCTTATGGGCCCTTTCCAAATCAAGGTATTCTATGATATGTTATTCTATCAAACGCTCTATTGATTTTACTTTTATTTTTTATTTTAGTGGAAAATCCTTGGTTTTGTTTTCCCCATTTCATGGAAAATCCATGTTACATTTTCTTTTTTTTTTTTTTTCTCTTCGATCTGTAAACTCTGCAGCAGACAAAGTTTTCTTCAATTTTTGTGCAAATATGTGCTGTCACAAGGCACTACTCTAGCACCAAAATGCAGATGCTTTATCTGTGCTTTATTTCTCCCACCAGACGCTTGTAAAGTGAGGATGACAGTTTACTATAAGGTAAGCCCTTATGTTCAATTTGCAAAGGCATTATATTTGCCACCCTCCAGATCTGAAAGGACAGTTTAAGTATGTTATCACTCACTACAGTTAAGAAAAAGGATTTAATCCTTTAGAATTCATGGGCATATATTATCTGGTCCTGGTGATTTGTTTTTCATTTTATAAATTTGCTTCCTAACTTCTATTTCAGCATTTCATTTTCAGAAGTGCTTTATTTCCACACCTCCTCTAAGTTCCTTGTAAAGGTTTCCAATATGGGTAAATGTTTCCAATACGGGAACTTCCTCAGTTTCTTCCACAGGTAACAGACAAAGATTACATTTAGTTATTATGTTTTTGTCTTTTTTGACTATTCTTTATTTTACTCTGAACATCCTAATGCCCTGCAGATGTCCTGGGAGAACACTTCTGATATATTTGAAGAAAGTTTTTATATTTATGGTTTTGGTGTGCAATAATTTGGGTATTAGCAGAAGTGAATAGGCTGACACAAGGGAGAAAGGGGGTAGCCAGGATCAAAATGAGTAATTTCTTCTTAAAATGCAAATATCAGTTCTTACTAGGATTTTTCACTTTTGTAGCTTTAACACCTCTGTGGAGATTAAGTATTTCCTCCAATATATCAAGACATGTTTTCTAGTTACGTAAATTTTTCAAATATTCTGTATTTCACCTTTGTGGCTTGCCAGTGTTCATCAGTAGTGGGAATTTTTTTCCCCCCTTTGTAATCTTATACTGGATTCAGACTTCTCATAAGCCACTCCACAGCGGTGAATCTTAGTTGACTTGAAAGAATCTGTTTCTGTTGCATGTCAGGCTAGAGTGAGAAAAAAAAGAGGATCAAATGCATCTTAACTAACTGCAGGAAGAGGTGGATAACCTTTTTTTTCTAAGTCCTGTTGATGCAGTCAAGCCAGGAAAGCTCAGCTCAATGTTTGGTATTCTGGCAAACCTTGTTCCAGGAAGGACAGAACATTGACTTGGAGGTCTGCTCCACAGAAGCTAAGATTGAGGGAATGATTTGTCAATAAGAAAGAGCACTGTAGATCAAAATACAGAAGTCCTAATTCTTCTCTTATATGGAGTGCTATAAATTAGCACTGAGCAAATTAAATTAGCCAATATTGAAGCATGCAAACTAACAATCTGATACCATTTCTCTCTGCTGGGTTCTCCCCTGACCTGCTGTATAGCCCTGTGCAGTGATCACACCTCTCCAACTTTAGTCCCTTCTCTCTTAATAAAACAATCTGCGCTGTTTATCCACCCTGAGTTTCCACAGGTGACACATGTTAAGTACCTTTGGTATTAAGTGGAGTTTTGGGTTTCTGTTCTTTTTTTGTTTTGTTTTTGTTGTTGTTCTAAGCGACTGTCTCGCAAAAGCATAACAGGAGAACATGAAAACAAAGAATATATAATTCTTACCAGCAAATGGAGTTTCTAATACTTTTAAACTCCTTTTCTCCATCCTTTCTGTTTTACCAGGAAAGTCTGTTTTATACTAGGGACTTTTTCTTTTCCTGCTGGCATATTACGATCATTTTAGTAGTAAGAGAGTAAAGGTCATTTATTTTACTCTTTCGTTACTTAGGTACTCTTTAAAAACTTTATTGTGCAAGTCCCAGACATTTAACTTGAATAGTAGAAGTTATATTTATACTTTTAAATTATATTTATGCTTGTCTTCTGCCATCTATGTGGATTTTCAACATTCATTTCCAGATACTGTCGCACTTCTAAAAATTGTCAGGTGTATAAATATGGGACAATCCTTATTCTGACCGAGCACTTTTCTGAAAATTCACACCGCATAAAGAATATTGTCACTGAGAATGCCTTGGGGAAACTATTTCTACCTCATTACCATGCAAATATTCCTCATCCCTAAGAGGGTGAGTGGGTTACTGTGAAAGGGAGAAGAATTTCTGCTCAAAGATTTAGTAAATTAAGGGATTTTTTGAAGACTTTCTTGCTGCTCAAACTGATTTTGAATTTGGGCAATTTTCATATTACGAAGGTGACCTCTTTTAACCACATTCTGCTGCCAGGGGCTCCCTCAAAAACTGGCTAGTTTATTACAGGGAAGCTTTCTGAGAGCTTTCAGCTGAGGAAAGGCTTGTTCTTTGAAGAGCTGGGAATCGTTGAAAAAACACTCTTGTCTCAAGGCCTTCAGAATTTAGTAGGGTTTACTATTGTCATAGAGGCCTTCCAAAAATCTAT
Organism: Astur gentilis; assembly: GCF_929443795.1. Taxonomy (NCBI): domain Eukaryota; kingdom Metazoa; phylum Chordata; class Aves; order Accipitriformes; family Accipitridae; genus Astur; species Astur gentilis. The sequence goes on along the minus strand of NC_064894.1, from coordinate 2,548,799 downwards.
GTGAGGCTCTACCTTCATATTTCAAAGCAAGTAGCTATTAAAAGAAAAGTTACTTGAAACTTGCGTGTTTGGTTTAGATTCTGATCATCTCGGGCCCTTGGGAAATTAAGATTATCTATCTCTGCTGTCATTGCAAATTGCAGTGCCACAAAAGTTTAATTAAACACTAAAAGTTATTTTTTTTCATTGTGTCCACATTGTGGTTTTTATGAATATTTTATGCGATGGTTATGGATTTGGATCAATGCTCTCTCAAACTGTCATCTTAGTCAAAATGATTGGGTTTTATGTCCACTGTTCTTTGACTTGATAATATACTCCAATCATTTACCTACATGTGCCATATTAATATCTATACTTCTGTACCTTATGTATATATTTACATGACTTTCTATTCTTATGTTTTCTTCAGAAACTGATTTACAGCAATCTCAGTATTTAAGTATTTGGACTCCCTTATTTTTTTCTACTTTTTTTCTTAACCTTTATATAGTTTCCTATCTAAATTGAAGTATTCTGAATACATTTTTGTCACAGAAACACAAGGCCGACAGTGATATGTTTCAAAAGTCAACTTTCTGTAACGATACCAAAACGCAACAGTCCCATCGAAGAGGAACGTTGTGTGGTATCGAGTCATAACAGCCGGGTTGAAGGGGAGCGTTAGGCTGTAAACCCTGTGACGAACACCCGCACGCGGCCGATTTACAGGTTCGGGATGTCAGCGGGGAACCGTCGCTACGTGAACCGTCGCCAAATCCGCGGTCGGGGCGACGGCTCACAGCCCGCGCGCCGCTCTCCGGCACGGCGAGGCGCCGAGCCCGGCGGAGTTTCCTGAGGCGACGTCCCGACCGACGGGGAGAGCCTCCGACGGCAGACCCGCTGCTCCGAGGAGGACCGGCTCAGTCGGCCTTGGGGCGGCCCCGTTCATCCCCGAGGCCGGGTCGGGGCTCGCGGTCGCGCGCGGCCGGGGGCCCGGAACCTTCTCTCGGCCGCGGGGTTGCGATGGCCGCGGTGTTTTCGGCGGGCTCCGGTCGCCGGGGTGCCTGGCTTGGGGCGCTCTGCGAACGGGACCCCGGTCACTGCGCCGGCTGGGCAGCTCGACCCCCGAACCCCGGCTTCTGGTTTAACTCTGCCCTTCCAGCCGTCGGGAAGTTTCCGTCTTCATTGGGGCGGGTGTACCGGCCACAGTTTTGTCCTGTGAGAGTATTATTCCTCTATTTTTGGTACCAGTGCTATTTTTAAATTTTAATTGTTTCTCCTTTTATTTCATTGCTATCCAGGCTCAGATCACTCAGCCTTCTAGATTCACGGATGGCTACAGACTAACTGTTCCCAAGAAGGGTCCTTAATGAAGTTATATGTTCTCTTACAAGTTAATGTGCAATAGCTAATGATGGTTTTAGAAGACACTCACTAACCTACTAGGTCAGCAAAAAGTTCATCCTAGAAGAGTTTTTGAGAGTTTACATTTATTTGTTTTCTTGAGTAAAATGAAGAAATTTGCATTTTCACTGTAAAGCAAACAGAAGGCCAACAGTCAATGCTTGTATTAAGGGGGTAACTACTTTCAATGTAGTATTAAGCAGTGAGGTTTGATACTGGCCATCCACTCCCTAGGTAGGTGCCACAACCTAACATCAGCTGCAGAGCTATGCCCTCATTTTTACCTACAAAGTGTTTTATCTGTCTACCATGAAAATTGCACGTTTCCATGAAGTTCTGTAGTTTTCACCCACATTTCTTTTTGTCTTGTTGAAAGAAAATTCTAGACAGCTGCAATCCTATTCAGTTAGTCTCTTACATGATATGAAATGGTAAGGCATCTTCCAGTGAACTAGAAAAGGTGAATAAAGTGTACAGAGAGATTACCTCCATACAAATAAACTGAACAGGACTAGGGTATAGGCTTAACGACTGAAATGGAATTTATCACACTGTTCAATTGTTAAGGTGGCCGTGATGCAGGTCAGTCAGCTCAGCCCAGACAATCTGTGCCCAGTATGGACACTCGCGTAATCTGCGACGCCTTTCTGACCCAACTGGGACACGTCTCCCTGCTCCCGGGACCGTAGAGGTATAGGTGTGCTATGCCACACAGGCTTCTCGGGCAAATGGTTGCTGGCCTGGTTTACTCTACTAATGTAGATAAGACAAAAAGAAAACTGTTAAATGCAGTTTTTCTTGCAGCTGGAGTGTCCTCCCGGCTCAACAGTAGGTTTGCTAGGAAAAAAATCAGTTATCTTAGTTTATGTCATAGTGTTTTATCTTCACAAAGACTTCCAGGATGTAAATAAATACTGTTAAATGCATTTTGCAGATAAGGAACTGAGGAACAACGTTAATAGTTTTGATAACTGAGCAAGTTACTGGAGGATAATAGGTAATCCCATGAAAATTGTCCCTTCGTTTCTAGAGTAACTACGCACGTGCATGCTCTTGCTCGGCAGAGCAGAGGTAGTTTACAACGAGATACCACATCTTGCACTCTGAGCTTGCTTTCTGCGCCCTCCAGCAGCACGAGTAAGACGAAAGCCAGCCCTCTCCCCAGATCTCGAACTTCTTAATGCCAGTCTGGATGGTAGTTAAGAAACTCAGTACTAGGAAGCAGTAGCAAGCAAGCATGAGGTAGCAAATAAATAGCTTCTTCAACTGTTAGCTGTAGCTGAAGAAGCAATGACCAAGTTTAGTGCAGCATCAAAGAAATCACCTGCCACTGGGTGGGGGTTTCAGCTCACAGCTCTGGCCTCACTTGCACAATGTTAAGCAAATTCATGCAGGCAGAGCTCAAGCCAGGCTTGACGGATGGTGTCTGACTGAGTCCAACTGCGTCCTAGGCCAAAAGCAAATTTTTATTTGTGTTGCTTATGTGCCAAGATTTTTGTTTGGTCGGAACTAGATTTGAATCGTGTGGGTAAACAATAAACCAGCCCCATTTCAGGAAAATAATAATTTCTGTCTCTCTAAGCACACTTCTCCAAGCAGACCTTTCCTCCAGCTGACACCTCTCGCCGTGAGAATCAAAGCCTCCAAACCAGGTTCAGAAATAAATCTCCACTACTTGGCTAGAGAAGTGCTTGACAGAGGTTGGTGTATTTGCAACTATTGGGTGTTTGTTTAATTAACAAACACGTTTCAATCTACAATCACCTGAGCTTTGGTGAAGTGACTCAAAAGAACGAAGATCAAATATAACTGGCATTTGTCTAGTGTACCTCTGGCCTTTATCACCTTTCTGAACAGGCCATTTCTTCGACAGTCATTCTGATCAGATCCACTCTTCCATATCTAAAATAAATTACATTTGCATATTTTGTGTGGCTTCTGCTTTCAGTGCTTCACACATTTATTTATTCCACTGAATTTGTTTCACCTCTTGGAAAAAAGAAATATTCACATAAACTTCGTAATTGCTGTTGTAGTGCCTAAATAATGCACGTGTTTTCAGAGTTAATAACCTCAGCAATGACTTGATTTTTTTAACAACCAAAAAACCCCTACTATTCCATGTTATAAACTGTGGAAAAACACTTACACGGAATCTCTCTGGGTCTCACCATCTCCACTTTTTATGCAAGAAAAATATGATAAAATTCCAGCTTTTCTTCATAGATTCAAAGTGAGACTACAAGTACTCAAACTAAACTGAATGAATGAACAAATGAGTAAAAACTCCAAAGAGAAAAATGAACATATTAATTTTTTCTTAAAATTAATTCATATAAAATTAACTTTCTGTCATCGTCACTATGATACTACCTTTATATTACACAGTATAATTGTGGTAATAATATTTTTATGAAATAAGGGAAACAGCATTGTATGGGATAGAAAAGAATAACACTTTAAATATTCAGAAAATATAAATTAATAGAAATAAATGGAACAGTATTCTAGTTATTTGGCTTATCCCTTTCACTTACGTCATTATGGAGATCTTAAATGCCACAAAAATTGTTTTGATCCTGGGTAAAGGATGAATAGATATCTATAATGGTTTTCTGTGTCTCTCTAGAAAGATTTTGTCAAATGCCCATCCAAAGCTAACTTCTATTTCATGTATAATTTCTTAGTTCAAACCTCTTGGTCATGCTTCTAGCGCTTTTCATATCCTTTCCTGAGCATTACTCACAAATTTCAAAAATATAGCTTTATTTAGTATTCAGGGACGGAAGTAACATCAATGAGCATAACACTATTATGATGTTATTCCACATTATTTTCACTCCACTTAATAGAATTTAACAGCTTACATATTTTTGACAGTCACTGGGTTGTGTAAGTTAACCACAATGTTATCGAGGTTTAATTTCCTAGCAAAGACTGCTAATTTTGAGAAAGCTAAAGCAGGTTATGTCCTTAATAACTTCAATATTTCCATGAGTGGTCGGATATATGGTGAGCAGAGAATGGGAAAACTTGTCTTTAATTTTTTCATTGTCTCTGCTAAGGTAACGGAGTAAGTTATTCCCTTTTAAAACATAAAATAAAAACCCTTTCATGCTTTTTGTCTTCCTGTTTTGTTATAAGAGGATCATTCATAGGGCTTGTTTCTGATTCCAGAAAGCTATAGTAGGCACAAGACAACCTTTGAGATGAACTAGCCTTATTCATAATCCACTCAAAGAACCTGGAATACTTTTGCATGTGATCTTAACCAAGAGTCAGTAACGGCTGCATGCTTTCATCGGATGCACAGGGTTCCTGATACATTTGCAAATGAAACAGTTGAATGTGATGCTCAGTCATTGTAATATTTTTACACTAAAAACCACACATCATTTGGAGGGAGTCCATTTTACATTTCTTGAAACAGGGACTTGAAAATGGCAGATGGGAGGTGGCTCTTCATCTCTTGAGGCAGCACTGTCATTTCCAAAGTAAGGAGGCACTTTAATTCAGTGAAAATGTCAAACTTCCTAGAAACTTTCCAGAAAACAATTGAATTTTCCTGCACAATAACTCAATTTTTATTTCAGAATGCTTCTTTCACTTTTTTCCTTCTTTTTTTCATTTGTGTGTCCTTATTAAAAAAACCCGAAGATTATTAGGGATTGATCGGGCTTTTTATCACATAGTAGTGCAAACTGAGGTCTTGTACTCGAAAGTCAAACTATGCTTCTGCTTTGATTGTGTATAGTGACAGGGCCATGTCAATACCTAATTACATGATTCTCTTTTTCATTAATATATGACAACAGTCTTCTATAAATCTAGAGAACAGACACAGATATAGAGAATAAAATAAAGATTTTAAAAGTGAGAACAGATTTTGGTTGTTACCCCGGTGTTCCCTATTTTTATCATACAGAGATGTCAAATATTTTATGGCACTGATGTTCATACAGTCAGGGATTGATGATAGAGTAGGTTTTTAACTAACAGAACTCTTTCTAAAGCTTTTATTTTCTTTGTAGAACCTACATTTTTCACTTAAGGAAAAGACAGCTCTCATCCTAGATGAAGCTTTTATTTTGTAGTGAGAGGATGCATGAAGCATGTGACATTTCTTGTTCTTAAGTATGAATTGAATGGGGATGGATTCTTCCATTCATTAACTAGGAGTTACAATACAAACTTAACTTTATGGGTTTAGTAAGTGGGAAGAGTTTGTAAACTGCAATACAAGCATTGTAAAGTCTTTCAAATTTGTCTTTTGTACTGTGCGCTGTGACTTAACGATACCATGCATGAAATGGGTCAGGTTGAAATGGTTCACAACATGATATTTTACATATCTGAGCAAAAACTTTGAATAATATTTTGTTAACTCAGCATGTTCAAATTGTCAAATTATTTCTGAAAAGAGTCATTTAATCTCGCTTCCTCTGGCCTTAAAGCAAAGATGTACTGAGGCATATTTATGCAATTAAGGACTTAAATTGAAAAGGGAAGTCCTATTAGTAAACACATGCATAATATTTTAGGAGACTTCTTTTTCCTCTAATACACAGCAGTTTCCTCTAGCAACATTTTTTTGTTGTTGTTCAGTTAAAAAGAAAGAATTAAGAAATATTTTAATTACATTCCAGAATTTAAACCATATGTAGTCAAAAAGTATTTCAGTGTTCTGCAGAATAGTTTTTTCCACAGTGTGTACATCCTTATGACAATAAATGCAATGAGATAATGTTAAGCTCTCATTTGCTTCCAAAGTTTATCTTTTTTTTTTTTTCTTTACTAGCAAGTATGCTTACAGCTAGAACTGTGCCAAACTTTGGACTTAAGTACATCCACAATCAACATGAATTCAATTTAAATTGAACAAGTGATAACTTTTCTGAATTTGTTCATAGTTATAAATATTGGCTCAGCAATAAAAGATATCATCTTTCTAGCAGGCAAGAAGCAAACATTTGAATTATCCAAACTGAAGTAATATTTGCTGAGAAGATACCATCACACAAGTGAAGTGATATTTCTCATGTGGTCTTTAACACCATGAGCCTAGACCAAATAATCTACACTATCTGTAAAAAAAAAAAAAAAAAAAATGTTTATCTTGTTTCTTATGTACAATACTTGTTACTGCTTTCCTCTATTGGTTCTAATAAAACATAATCAAATTATTCCTGGTTGTAGAAGTGTTTGTAAAACTGTTCTACTGATTTAAGGAACGTAGCCTGGGTTTAACATTCTGATTTTGCCTTAACTATATATAGAGTGTATATAAACACACACAGATATATACCAATATTTACACTCAGATTAGTTTCTTTTCCTGGCCTTGCTACACGTCTGCACTACACAGAGATGCTAAGTTTGTGCCTGTGGTGGGTAAGCCTTGGCTAACAGCCAGACTCCCACCCGGCTGCTGCCTCGCTCCCCCTCTACGGAGAGACGGGGCAGAAAATAGGGAAAACAGGAATGAGAAAGCTTGTGGCTGGAGATAAAGACAGGATACAAGTACCGGTTACTGTCGTGGACAAAACAGGCTCGACTTTGGGAAATTAGCTTCATTTACTGTCAATTAATATAAATGTTTAATTACTGATTCTTCTAGAGGGAAACAAAGCCTAAGAAAAAAGAACAAACCCTTCACGCTTGGGGAAAGCACCTTCCTCCCTCTTCCCCAGGCTCCTCATCACTCCAGGTACCCCTCGTCCCCCCCTTTTATATCACTGCGAGCGACAGTCGGTCCCTTCAGGAGGCGACCAGCGGCACAAGGGGTGTCGTGCTCAGGAGGCGGCAGCTTCTCTCTGCGTCCCCGTCCTCCTCCCTCCTCCTGCTCCAGCGCACTCTGCCACCGCCGCCTTCTTGTTCCTCCTCTTCCTCCTCTCATCACCGCCGTGTTTCCTGTTTCTCACTCTTTTTCGCTCCTCCCTCCGCCCCCACTCTCTCCCTGTGTCACGTTTCTGCCCTTTCTCACGCGCATTTTCCCCGCGGCACCCCCCCGTTGTCTGTGGGGTTCAGCCGTGCACGGTTCTATAGAAAGAAGAACTCTAATTACACATGCACTCGGCCATTCAACAGTTAACGACGGCTCCTTCCCATTCAGGCAAGTTCTGTGAGAAAGATTTGCAGGAATTTGTGACCCACGTCCCTGCGCGTAACTCGTCCCCCCTTTGCCTCCACCGGCTGCGAGGGACCCTTCCACAGGACTTCGAGGTCGCTTGCATTGCCGTGCATTGCAATTTAAACAGAAAAGGCAGAGTACACCGGACTCTTCGCCTTTCCAGACGTTGTGGCCCATCTGCCTTTGCCCTGGTTCTGATAAACCTATGGGTGAGCCATAGTTGAATTAGCTTAAAAGTCATAGAGATCACTGTGCAAACGTGGTATGTTTTTCATTATAATCCCTACTCCCGTGGTTTTTTTGGCTTCCAGCCGTTCTCGTTTGATGTTTCTATTGTGCTCGAAGACTAGATTAAATCAAGTCTTTTCTGTACTAAATGACAAAACGTAGGCTTTGCGTAGTTGCATCACAATTTTGGTGACAGGACACGTTTTTTCTAACGGCAGCGCTTCAGACCAAGACATACGTGGAAGAGGAGGTGGGTGCTTTCTTGGCACATCTTCCACTCAGCTGCCAACCTTGCGCAGGTTATGAATGAAATAAAACTAACGAAGGTGAAATTCCAAGTTAAGAATACAGGCTCAGCAGTTAGGCTCTTCAAACAGAAGGAAATTTGATAGGGATGCCATTAAGGGCAAACCGGTGTGAAGTACCACATAGTGTTTTCGCAGTTCCCTGTCTGATTACAATCGCACCTTAATGATTTCTCTCCCTTATTGATGTGCCGTGCTCACTGATTTATGCATTAACTCTGAAAACAGAACAATAAATAAATGCTTGGCATGTGTTATTTTTGCACTTCTTACTGGGTATTGGCACCAGGAATACAAATAGCATTGTTTGTATTTCCCTGATGAGTGTGCTGTGGTACTCCTTCCTGTCCTCGCTGACTTTTATAACCATCAATTCCCCCAACTACAGGAGAATTAAGCCTCTTGGGAGAAGCAAACATGTTTTGCTTAGATCTTGGTTTAAAGAAAGGCACAATAATATTACACTATCCTGTGTCTTTCTTCCTACCGTTTCCTCTTCTCTAGAACAGAGGCTTTTAAGCACTGCCATGGTGCCATGGGATTCATTCTCGGAATTCCTTTGAATTGCAGTTTCATGTCTTAACACCTACCTCACACGTAGCTCTTCTTTGTTAGGATGGGGAGTTGTAACAGCCTGTGGATCAAATGAAAGCGCAGCAGCAGCAGCAGCGGCAGGTTTTTGTGGATGAAAAGTCTTGAGGTCAAACTGGGATGTGATTTAAGCAAAGAGAAACTTGGGTGTCCTTAGCAGAAGTTCATCTGCTTAAAAGGTCCATCATTTTTACCTCCGAAAGACTCATTGTTTCTACATTCGTAGCTAGTCACTGAAGTTACACGTCAGGAAACATTGACGTTCTGCTAAATAGACAGACAAAAAGATAAATAAACTATACAGGACAATTTAAATACCACCTTCTGTAGTGAAGTTAAGCCATGCTTTCTACTGCACACAATAATAAGCCCAAGAATATTCACATCGTGCTGATCTTTTACTGTCTGAGCTAAATTTTCTACTATCCAATAAGATGAAAGGGGGTTTCTTATTGGGGTTTTGTCTGTAGTTTTTTTCAGTAATGACACCTGCTGTACTTAGTCCTGAGCATCAACAAAAGTAAGAATTACTAAAGGAATGGGTGCCTACTTTGATTTTGGTGAGGTTTTTTTGCATGAGTAAGACTTGCATGATCAACTCTGTATGAAAAGTCTTGAAGGCAGCAATGAGAAGGATTTTTCAGCCATTCTAATTATTGATAAAAAATATAGAAAGGAAAAAGGATCATTAAAATACAGTGAATATCATAGTGGCTTTACAATTACAAAGTAAAAGCATAATTTCAGGGGAAAAAAAAGAGTTTTCTGATGTATATTAATGACCTGGTGAGTGTCCCAATCCTTGTTTTTTGTAATTTTAGGAATAGAAAAGACAATCATGCACTGTTAGGTTATTAAAACACAACTTTGTCTGTGTTAAATGCTAATTCCAACTACATTGTGTTCTTTCCTTTTCATTACAACTGAGAAAAAAAAGGGGGGTTATTATGACTCTTCTACGTTAGTTTAGGTTTGTTTAGTTGGTTATTTTTATTCATTTACTTGAAATATCACATTTTCCTTTATTGTTTGGATCTGGGTTACTATCTCAGATTTTCTGATATGATTTTAGTATAATTTGAAAGCTTTTGCTTGAATATTTTGTTTCTATGTCTGTTCAGGGATAGATAGAAAAAGGAAGTAAACAGTATATTGCATATACACATGATTTCAAAGCTGAGATAAAAAAAACATTTGGGAACAATTGTTTTCTGAAGAGCCAGTTAATAACTAAAGCTTTTCTTTTCTTTTCTTTTAATACTCTAAACATTTAAAGGTGTTCCTTACAAACTGAGAATTATTATTACTCATGTAAATTGTTTTAGAAACAGAATGTTGGTGATCGTGTATTTTAGTCTGTCAAATCTTGCATACTGCTGGCTTCAGACAGAAGAAGTGGAATCCTCTTCCTTTTCACAACTTTTATTGAGTTAATTATTCTAGAATATTTTCATTTCATTGTACTGGAAAATTCAAACCTATTTCTATATGTATTTTAAGAATTATTCTCATCTGAGAAGTAGAACAATATCCTTCCTTTCTACCTGTCTCACAACATTAGCATTCATAAACTTAGACTCCCTTATGTGAAATACTACTAATAATGCAATAATACTAATAATATAAAATAATATTTTATAATAAAATAACCCAATGTATCCTTTCATCATCCCAAATTAGCTTAATCTGATAGAAGATTTCTATAGCGAGGATAAACTCCCTATAATATATTCAGTATTTCAGTAAAATATAACTCAACCTGCCTTGACATATATATGTGTATATATGATTTTTGATCTCCTAACCCTTTATACCAAGAAACTATTCAGTCAAGCATAGTGAATGCATACAAAAATTTACTTCTCACTCCAAACTATCTTCAGCACTTTCTCAACAATTTACTTCTGAATGTGCCCCATAGCTCTGTCTTTTTATATTACTTCTGTGTTCAGGAAAATTTAAAGATCATGAGACAAGGGAGCAGCCTTCCCGTAAATAAAAAGTAAATTGGAAAGAGGAAGACAATTAACTGTTCTTTATTCCATTGGCCCAAAAGTAATGGGCTTAATTTGCAAGGAGGGATATTTAAGTTAGATGTAAAAAAAAAAGCTAAGGTTCTATCTATTGGTAAGGGTAATTAAGCTTTGTAATACATTGTCCAGGGAGCTTTTAGAATCCATATCATTGATATTTTATAAAAAATAGGTAAAGCAAATGTGTTAGGAATGCCTTGGCTACAGCTGATTCTGTCCTAGGGCAAAGAATTTGATTATATGATACCTCCAGTTCCTTTCCAGGTCTATTTTCTGTGTTTTGTAACACTGCAAATACTGAGGTAATCATATTCACTTTTCTAAGACAACGCTGGAAAACAATTAGAAGGGATCGATGTACAGGAGGACACATAGCAGTATCAATTACAGCGTCTGGCCTTCAGTTTACTCCATGCTGGCATGGATTTGTGAAGAGCCTTGGCCTCCTCGTTAGCTCGTTACTACCCTACTGCGTGGCAGAGCCGTGGGGCTGTGGGGCTGAGACAGTATCAGTGATGGCAACCAGGGCGAAGAAAAGCCTTTTAGCCGCTTGTTGTCATTTGGGAGAGTTTTCACAAGAAATAATAATCATAAAGTTCTAGCTTGTTTTTCCTTGCCTTTTGTTAATTTTGCCAAGCATGCCATTATTCAGTCTCCCTGAGAAGCAAAACTGGGTTGGGTTGGGGGTTTTTTTCAGCCCAAGCAGATTCATTGGTTAATCAGACAAAGTTTCTAATATTGCAACCTAAATGCTATGAATCCTGGACAGTTTGAGAGCTCATCATTACTTAGGCTGGAATTGCAGCTACTGACAAAAATTATGTCTACAAAGGACTCTCTTTAGTGAGTTATACTACCATAAATCTTCATATTATACCACATTCCAGATTTCATCAGGGGATTCCAATTTGAAGCAGTAAATGTGGTTTCAAAATACTCCAAAATTAACTGAAAAGGGCATTTCAGAAGCAGAAGTGCCACAAAGAGCTAGCCCATATAATAAAATAAAGCCCGTCGTAGGACTTTATTAACATTATAGTAGCCTACACCAGAGAAAAACTGTTAGCGTTGCTAACAATATTTCCAGAAGTAATTTTTCATAGATGATTATAAAGAGTAACCTTAACAATCAAAACTTTTGGTTATAGTCATCCAAATCTATATCAAATAACTCAAGGATGCTGCTAAACGTTGTATATTTTTTAACTGAGCATAATTATTTAGCTAGTAAATAAATATTTATTTCTTGTCTCAGACTTCCAGTGGAATAGCATATGTTTAACTCCAGAGTGACAAGTATGCTTCCACATTGTTTTAATTATGAAATTTAAGTTTGTAAGGATACATCACTTCCAATAGAATATTTTGCAGTCTATGTATAATTTGAGTTCTTTTAGTAAAAAAAACAATTTCTCAGTCTTAAGGGAAAATTGGACATATCATAGGATATCCAAAATGGCAATAACAAAAATCCTTGGATACTTTTGAAAATGCTGTCTACAATATTTCTGGGACTCACTATTTGTCAGAAAAGCATATTTCTTTGAGTAGGCATGTCCTTATAGTTTTCTTGCATGTCCTTATAGATTACTTATAGTTCACACCATATGGGATAACTTCCCCTCAGAAAACACGACGCTCAAGACGCCACAGTATCTTTGTAACAAAACTAACAGTTCTGAAGGATCTTTGTACCCTTCTCTTTCCTCACTGGGAAGTGAAGATCCTCCACATTTAGAAGTGTTGCGTATTTTTAAAATAAAAAGAAGAAGTTGTAGAAAGAGCTTGGTTTTAAATATACATCAAATTCTACATCTAAATCTACATACCTCTTACCTGTGTACTACTCACACTGATTTGGTTATTCCTTAACTGATCTAGACGGTAGTATTACAAAGTTATTCAAATGGGTTTTTCATAAATAATGACATACAAACACGTAGGCTTCTTGGCAGCAGGAGGGCAATTCATGAGAAAGGTGGGTCATTTGGGGTTTTTTTAAGATATTAACAGACAACGCTTGTACTTTGTTCCTCCTTTTTACTGTCTTATACACTCCTCTGAGATACCCTTTGATTACAGACCCCTCTTTCACTATCCCACAGGCACAAGCAAAATCCACACTTTAGCACTGGGGGTATAGTTTGCCTCTTTTTCTCAGAAAAGGAGGTGATTGTTGGGTGGTTCTTGAATAGTTGTTGGTTCCAGTAGTGGGCATCATCCCTACTTCTGTGCAGAAAGCGGCATTCCCTAACACATTTCTCAGGCTTTCAAGCCCCAGCTTCACTCCGCAGAATACCCACGCGTCTGGTTGTGGTGGGTTGACCCTGGCTGGAGGCCTGGTGCCCACCAAACCTGCTCTGTCACTGCCCCCCAATCAGCTGGACAGGGGAGAGAAAATACAACGAACGGCTCATGGGTCAAGATAAGGACAGGGAGACATCACTCAACCAATTACCAGCACGGGCAAAACAGGCTTGACATAGGGAAATTAATTTAATTTATTGCCAATCCAGTAAAAGTAGGGTAATGAGAAATAAAACCAAATCTTAAAACACCTTCCACCCATCCCTCCATTCTTCTCAGACTTAACTCCCGATTTTCTCCACCTCCCCCCCCCCGCCCCAGCAGTTTCTGTTGTGCAGCAACTTTTTCCTCTTCTTAACTCTGTTCTCCCAGAGGTGCTGCCACTGTCGCTGGGGGACTCAGCCTTGGCCAGCGGTGGGTCCGCCTCGAAGCCGACTGGCATTGGCTCTGTTGGACACGGAGAAGCTTCTAGAAGCTTCTCACAGAAGCCACCCCTGTAGCCCCTCCACTACGAACACCTTGCCACGCAAACCCAATGCACTGGTCCGTCCCTTTGCAGGCTGCTGGAGCAGCCGGTCAGGTAGCCGACTTTGGTACTTTGCTTCTCAGCCCATGAGAGCAGCCACCCCACGTCAGCAGACGGAGGTGGAAGAATCCAACATCAAATGCTGCTGCAGCGAAATGGATGAAGAGCACGGCAGCTCCCCACCTGAAGAGTACAGGGAAGCCCACTGAGAGCAGAGAGAAGGGAGGGTGCCTCAAAATTGAAATCGGACTTTTCCGATTGCTCTACTTACCACAGTCTGCTATTTGTGGTCACTACAACGGCTATTTAGTGCAGGCTTGTAAAACTCCTTTTGCTTCGGATAAGACTAGGAGAATGACCTAGGGTGCCTGTGAGAAAACATTCACATTTTAGTTTCCATAGAAAGATTTTGTTACCCTCGGGTTTGCCACATGCATACTGACAAAAAAATTCAACAGCTTTGCCAGCAGAAGTATTTTTCTCTGTAGAGCAGTCTATGCATAGATTTTTTTTTATGTCTGTATCTTATGGTTATGAAATTTTCAAATATGTGACAATGCTTCAGTGAATCACCGAAAGTTTCAGCCTGTTATTGTTTTACAATGCTGCCATAATGATTCATTACTGTATTGGTGCCTCTGATACAGCAATCCCCTGGAGGAGCTTCCTGACCTTCTGTCGCTCTATCATTTTATTTTTGTAAAGAGACTGATCAGAGCTCAACAATATGAAAAGCCAGTCCAATATTTAGCTTTGTAATTGGTAGCATTCTCACCATGCCCAAGGGTTTCCAGGTAGTTTTGCTTAGAAATGTATTAATTGGTTTCTTACTTTCTGGTGCACAGTTCAACAGCATCCCATTAATGTAATATTCATAGTTCACTTTAAGGTACGCTAAGCATGTTATTTACATATAACACTCTATTTTAAGAGTCACCTTAGAATGCATCTCTTCTGATATTGCCATCCGTGGTGTGAATAACAGAATAGAAAGATAAAATTTAAATGAATTAGACAAATAATTTGGAAAAAGTGAGTATTAAACTATTAATGACCTTATTCACAAGGTAAGAAAGACATGTCATTTTCCTAAATGTTTGAACTAAATGAAATTTAATTCTGAATCATTTATCTGAATTACAGATGAAAAGAAAATACTGTAAAAGATAAGTATTTCCTACTGCTAAAATAAACACACTGGTAATTATTTTTAAAGAGAGTTTTAAATTGTGACAAAACTTTATTTCTCATCAAAAGAAATTTATCTAATCATATTTTCAAGCTTACATTTTATCATGTACATAGAGCACATTTTAAAACAACCAGGATTTTTTTTAAAAAAAAAAAAGGAAGGAGGGAAGAAAAAGAAAAAATCACTTAAGAAAATTATATCATTTGAATATGCAGTAAAAACAGATATTAAGATCAAAGTATAAGACATTCAAAATACAGATTCACTTTGTGCACATCAACAGTAATAAACAGTATAAAATGTACACAAAGTACTTCAGTTATATTTGAGTGCTTCTTTGTTCTTTCAAATAAGTGCTACTTAATTCTATAGTTATGTTTAAATAACTATTTATATTCTACTCTGCTATTTTTGCTTACTTGGAATTCTTTCAAACTTCACTATGAAATTCCTAGGTTTTCAGTATTGCAGCTGATGTAACCTAGCATAAGCTTATTGAAATTTGTGAGCCACACTTCTCCATCCTTGTAAACCGGGTTTTGGATCCAGATCCACACTGGAGACTCCTGTCCCATTTTGGTTTCTGTGTTCCAGGCTACATGTATGAAGCCTTCTACGTAAAATATGTAGTTTATGTGTAAGCGAGGAGTTCCTCTAAGTGAAAAAAATTAGGCAGCATAACCATACTCAGCAACAAAATGGTAGGAAACTAAATATAATAAATATAATAATAAATACATTACTTCCTTTTCTCAGTTCATAAATTCTTTCTTTTTATATTGTTTTCACTGTCAGCTCTAAAGATTTAAAACTCACACCCTTATAAGAAAATTATATCATTTTGACAAACGTGAATTTTAGTTAACCTCTGCAGCTGATGACAAAGAGCCCTGTATGATCACATTTTGAAGTTTAATTGCTTGGATGTACACAGATGGTCTAGTTGTCTGATGCGGTCTTCTTGCACAGCGTAGGTGAAGTAAGAGACCACGGAATGGAAACAAAAAAGAAATGAAAAGCACCTGGAATTATTTATCATTTTAGAGGAATGCACTATACTGTGACACTAAATTATTTAAACATGCTTTGTATTTTACTAAATCAGCTCTGTTTGGTAATAATGGCAGCTGTAACAATAACAGTAGTAACAGTATTCTTAGTAGTAGTAGTTATACTAAAATGCTTCATAGCAGAGGGCTCAGAATTCAGCTGCGCTTGTAGAAATGCACCTCACAAGTAAAACACACAGAGAATCCATTTTCCAGCACCACACTTCTTGAGCATATGGTGAAAGGAGTGGGATAAATGCACTATCATATGAAGCAGATTAAACAGGGCACTAACCATGTGATGTTTGCTGCAGGCATTCTGCCTGCAGGTTGTTGATGCAGAGAGGATGCCTCCAGGAGCGTGAGACAGGAGTGGTCAGGAACAACTACTACTTCACCTTTTAAAAGGAAGGAGCCTACATATCCATTAGGCAGGCTTCAGACTATCAAAAGGGCAAAAGAGCAGCTTGCACCAGGTAACAAGTATTTAAAACCACAACACATTTCTGTGAAAATATGTTCCCTAATGACTCATGGTTAAAGAATAGTGTTCATTAAAATAAAGTTCAAATTAACTTAGAGGTTTCTTCAAGCTTGATACTGCAGCTCTCTGAGATACTCCAAAATGAACTCGCAAAACTAAATCAGATGTGTGGCGAGTAAGAGGGTTTGAAGGATGCCAATACCTATCTTACATCAAAAAAAGCAAAATCATGTCTCGTTTGGAAGACACCAAAATGTTCCCACTGCCAAGACCTCCCCTCCCCCCTGCCAGAATATCAGGAGGTTCAAACTGCATAAGAATTTATCCTAGTTTAACTTAAGTGGTCCCGGAATGTATCCTGTGGCTGGCATTAGGTCCCATCAGTGTCCTGTGTGGGCACCCAGTGAGCAGGAATCGCTAAGTCCCAGCTCACTAAAAAGCCAGAGTCATAAATCTGGGAACTGAGGTCCAGGTTTTGGGACTCTAAGTCAGCCGCGAAGGCAAAAACCTCAGAGCTGCAAAAGGGAGAGACAGGGATGGAGCTGGTTTCTCAGCCCAGCTAAGCAGAGAGTTTACAAACTATAATTGCTTTCTTTTTGTCAGAATTTCACTGAAATGGATGTTTTTCATAGATTTCTGAAATCCTAACTTATTGTCACTTCTGGTGAAAACAAGCAAATGAAAAAGGTCTGCTAGAAGCTTCTGAAAGTATCTCCGCCTTACTTAAAAAGATTTCCATTAAAGTGCTCTTAGATAATAAAATTTATAGCTGAATCTCTATAATTGGTAGTCTAGACTTCCTCTTTTCTAAGTGAATGAAATGCCATGATTTGAAGCCGTTTGATATGGTGAAATGCATTCGGGAAGTAATTTTGTAAATCATACAAAATTTCATGTTCTTGCACAATAATATAAAGCTGCTACAGAAGATGTGACCACGGGTCACACAGTCAAGCACTTCTTATCTCTGCAGTGGACTGTGTCCTATGTAATAATGCCCAGCATTTGCCAAGTATTTTATATATTCAAAGCACTCTGCAAACAATAACTAATTAGCCACAAATTTTGAGCAGTTCATTTGTTGCATCTAGGCAAGCTTGGAACAAGTTCAAATTTGTTCTGTTAACACTGCGGAACAGTTATAAAGCACCCCAGAATATTTAGCACAGGTAAATCATTCCAGTATTGAGAATAAAGCTTGTTACAGAAAAAGATGACAAAAAAACTGAATATGTAGACCTTGGCCTTTTTCCCCCTCAAGGCTTTTTTTTTTTTTTTTTGGGGGGGGGGGGGAGGGTGGGATTTCAACTCAGAATGAAGTAACTAATACCCAGAACTCAAATAACTGAGAAGCTTAAGAGTTGCAGTGAGAGAAGAGATTAAGCTCTTACTCTAGTTCAAATGAAACAGGAAGCTGAATGCCAGTCGCTGGGATGAGAAAGGAGTGAGCTTCTCTGTAAGGTACTAGCTGCTCCAGGATGTAAGCACTCTTATTTTCTATAAGTAAAATTATGAAAGCAGTATCTTTATTATACTATGAAACAGGGATATTGCTGAGGTCCTGAGAAGTTATGCAGAGGAAGAAAACGGTCAGCCCAATACTATTCAAAATTAGTGAAAGAACTTCTGTTCAGTACATTCTACTTACAGTTGCTTAAGATGCTTGTTTCTTTAGCACTCCTCTGCATGAATATAGTAATAAAATTACAAAACGTTACATCATATAATGCTTAATATCCAGAGGCTACCAGCATGCTTTCCAACCCGATATATGAAACCCCTACTGCATCTTACAGAGATCGCTTCACACATCCTTGAAATGCAGCCACTTTAGGTTAAACTCGGCACCTGTTTAACAATGCACAGAAAACCTCACGTAATGTTTTACTACAAGAAAGAGAAACGCAGTGTCCAAATAAAATGCAGTGGGATTTACTGGCACAGTGTAATTACTTGTGTTGGAATTTGTCCAGGACACTGGGGTTAATGCTCCTACTGTTACGGAAAATCCCACTAGCTGTTTAATGGCTTCAGATGGTAGAGGCTGGAACATGATTTGATGTCTGATATAAAGTAGGTGATGAGAATCTTTGAAAGGTCTTTGTGTTTGAGTCTGCTCTCACTCTAGTTTGAGGGTAGCATAGCACTCTACTGTTCTGTGTAGTTGCCAACGATCTATACTAGCAAGAAAAAAAGAAATGTTAGGCCTTCAGAAAGCTTTGTGATCCACTAAAGGCTGTAGGTTTTTTCCTTGGTATTAGGCATACATAATATTGAAAGTATAGGCCACGATTAAAGGTCATGACTCAAAGAACCACTATCAGCATATGATGTAGAATCAGCAGAGAGGCCAGGAAGCAAGCCAGTCATTCAGGACTGTATTTCTAATATAGTCACAGTTCCTGTAGTATTCGGAGCTGAAGTGATAGCTCTGTAAATAGGATCTCTCTACTTAAGATACAATCCTAAAATCTTATTAGGGAAGAACCTCATTATATACTGGAAAGAAGAGCTGGTAAGCAACATATGAAAAATATATTAATCTGCAGTGAGAACCTTTCCTCTATCTATGAGAGATCTCACAAGTACTTAGGTCCAGACAAAAAAAAATACTCTCTCTGATGTTTCTGCTGTAGTGGCTTATATAATCAGAAAGCAAATATATTAATGGAGATTATTTTGGAGAAATTAATCTGCTTTAAGTATTGAAAATGGTTTGTATGTTAATATTCTTGTATCATGGAATATAATTTATTTTATAAAAAGGCAGCTTCCACTGAATGGAGAAACTGACAGTACAAAAGCTCATATGCCAATACACAGGTATGTTTTACCAGGTGTTTTGAGCAGAAGTAGCTGTAAGATTTCCATGTGCATGTGTGTGCATGAGAAGATTTTTCTGGGATTGGAAAGGATTATTCATTGATTTCACAAGGCATGTAAATATTACAACGTGTTCTAACCTTTCTGTTACTGTTAAAATAAACACAGACTTTGACAGACCATAACAACTTCAAAAATCAATTCTTACTAAATTTTTCACCTAAGTCCTGGCATATAAATTTTATTTTAAATGATTCTTAACTAGCTCATCATTGCCTCTACCTAAGCTATTCCAAAGCATCTAATCTAATTGTGTTGTTCCAACTCCTACTATTTTCAAAGTAAAGAAATAGAAACCCACTGCTTGTTTTGCATCAAGGTTACATAGGTGGAACTGTCCTCTATTTTCTACTGTAAGGAAAGAGCCAGGCAGCTAGTTTAGGAGAGATGAAATGTTCCAAAAATTTGGGTGTCATGATCTCTGCATTGCAACAAGTAAGTGCCCTTGGAAATCAAAAAGTGTCCTTGAAATCTACCTTAAATCTCATTGAATGATAATGTGGTAAGTTGACCCTGGCTGATCACCAGGTGCCCACCAAAGCCGCTCTATCACTCCCCCCTTCAGCTGGATAGGGGAGATAAAAACACAACGAACGGCTCGTAGGTCAAGATAAGAACAGGGAGAGATCACTCAACCAATTACCGTCACAGGCAAAACAGACTTGACTTAGGGAAATTAATTTCATTTATAGCCAAGCCAATCAACGTAGGGTAATGAGAAATAAAACCAAATCTTAAAACACCTTCCACCCACCTCTCTGTTCTTCTCAGACTTAACTTCACTCCTGATTTTCTCCACCTCCCCCCCTCCCTGCCCCAGCAGCGCAAGGGGACGGGGAATGGGGGTTACAGTCAGTTCATCCCACCTTGTCTCTGCCGCTCCTTCCTCCTCAGAGGGAGGACTCCTCACTCTTCCACTACTCCCACGTGGGGTCCCTCCCATGGGAGACAGTCCTTCACAAACTTCTCCAACATGGGTCCTTCCCACGGGCTGCAGTTCTTCACGAACTGCTCCAGCGTGGGTCCCTTCCCCGGGCTGCAGTCCTTCAGGCACAGACTGCTCCAGCGCGAGTCCCCCACAGGGTCCCAGCCTCCTTCGGGCATCCCCCTGCTCCGGCGTGGGGTCCTCTCTCCCCGGGCTGCAGGTGGAGATCTGCTCCCCCGTGGACCTCCCTGGGCTGCAGGGGGACAGCCTGCCTCACCGTGGTCTTCATCCCCACGGGCTGCAGGGGAATCTCTGCTCCGGCGCCTGGAGCACCTCCTGCCCTCCTGCTGCACCGACCTGGGGGGCTGCAGGGCTGGGGCTCTCACAGCTTCTCACTCCTCTCTCCGGCTGCAGTTTCTGTTGTGCAGCAACTTTTTCCTCTTAACTCTGTTCTCCCAGAGGCACTACCACCATCGCTGATGGGCTCGGCCTTGGCCAGCGGCGGGTCCGTCCTGGAGCCGGCTGGCATTGGCTCTGTCGGACATGGGGGAAGCTTCCAGCAGCTTCTTACAGAAGCCATCCCTGAAGCTCCCCAGCTACCAAAAGCTTGCCGTGCAAATCCAATGCACCTCCACTGCTGCTTTGTCTCTACTGCTCCCCTGTACTGTAGTAGGTTCTTCTACAGGCTACAGTCTCCTCTGACATATCTCTTTCAGGCGTCTCCTCACTTTTTTTCCTTTTGTGTTTCCTTTCATATGTTCCCACCCATCTCCCCAGGTGAGTCCACATCTCCTGCTCCTTGCAGCTTCCATCCTTTCTTAATTATGTCTGAGGAGCAGTGCTGTGTGTTCCCCTCGCCAGCTGCAGTTTTGAGACACAGTGGGGTGTTTCCAACCACTGCTGAGCCAAGACCTCATGGCCTCCTCCCACACAGGTGATGGTCTGAAGGGCAAGAGCAAAGAGAGCTCATGGTCTCCTTTCTGAGAAGGGGTAACAGGCAGAAAGGTGACAGGCAGGAGCAGTGCTCCTGTCCGTTCAAAACTCGGGAAGCATAGGAATACAGAGATGTAAAATGCCGAGATCCAAATACAGCAATGTGTGAGAGCAGCACAGGCTGAGCTTCACCAGAGCTGCATGACATCTTCCAATTATTATTGCTTATGAGAAGAAACAGATACAGATAAACAGATAGTACTTGATTTAATTTTTATGAAAGGAAGAGTATGAAAATAGATGCCATTAAGATCATAAATCACATTACGAAGCAGATACACATAAAGAAGTTATACACACTGTGTAATGAAACCCATTTATTAAAGCATGAAATACTTATATTTTACAGTGAAAGCGCAACACATATATTTTAAAAGGCATGCTAAAATACATCTCTCCATTATATAACAGATCCACCAAGTGGACAATTCTGAGATAAAACATGCTGTTAGGCTCAAAGCTTATGATATTAAAAATTAATAGAAATATACCACTTTATATTTTTCATATAAAAACTGGCAATACTAGAAGTTAGGAAATTCATTCAATTTCATTGCTTAGGCTTAGCCTTCTTATATCTATCATAACCTCAGCTTATGGGTCAGCAGTACTTGTTTCGTTATGGCTAACAATAGCACAATTTTAATTCTTCTGTTACATATCAGCTACAAGATGCACTCCAGTTTGTGCTGGAAGGTAGCTTGTATTTTGGAGGGAAGAAGTTGAATATTTATGTAGAAAATATAAATTAGTAAGGAAGTTACATAAAGTGAAATACTGCAAAGTAACAGCCCTACTGTTATTTACTATTATTTATTGTTATAACTAATGCAGGGGAAAAAAAGGTATTTAGAATTCCTATGTTTATTACATGAAAACGTGCTTTTGAAACAGAGGTTTCACATATGTTACTTCCTCAACTGTCTCTCAACATTGTCTGGGATAGTGTTAACTGGCCTGAGGCAAAGCCACACCAGGGGTTGAGTTAACAAAAGAAATGGACAGTCATGGGCAAACGCTCAATCTCATGCCTCTCTTTATTAACTAGTATAAAGGTAGCAATAGACTTTATGGCCAAAAAACCTGTTACGATAATCCACTTTGTCATTCTGCTTTATGTTGGCCTTTAGGTAACAAGCAATTAATTCATTCTCTATTTTTTCTACTAGTCTGTTACATATTTGTTACAAAAGCATTGAGACCGGAAAGAGAAAAAAAAAAAAATCAATCAATCAATCTCGATTCAGATTATTTCCCGTACCTGGTTCTTTCCCGTACCTGACAGGACCATAAAACCTTGAGTGTTGAGTGCTTTATTGTTTTTGCTCTTAAAATGTGCCTGATTTCAAGTTTAATTTTTTTCTAGATTCATTTTGCATACCTTGTATCTTGCTATTGCTTATATATCCTACGCTGAAAAGTCCTCTTTCAGGTGCATTATCCTCTTTACATATTTTTAGATAGGTTATGGTTCTTTCATCTTCTCTCCTAAATGCCCAATCATACTGCAGGTGAAATCCAACTCTAGACTCACTCGTTTACATTTAGCTATCTGTAACATAACTAACATGTAGATAACTAGGTAGATGTCTAAGCTTTCATTACAGTCCATGGAGATCTAATCAACACAGTCAAAGGCTCCTAGTAAAGCCTTCAGGCAGATGTGTCTTCTTTAGAATGACCTAAATGTCTCTCTGCCTGCTATATTGATTAAAGTCACAGTCCAGTTGCACAATTATAAGTATTTTGTGCCATTTTAGGCACCCTAGAGCATCTGAGATATCCACACTGGACTGGTAAATGTGACACAGGACATGCAGGAGAAACCTGAGCACCTAGAGTGATACCTACTGGACAAGCATCTCAAATGCACCAGACACCTAGGTAATTCAGTCAAGCCGAAGATACATACAGAATATAATGAAAGCTTAATCATTTAGGCCACTTATAGATATCTACACTACAGGCACCTCAATGTATATGTCTGTATCCAATGCAGCCTGGCTTGCATGGCTAGATCCAAACTTTTGTGAAAATATGTCTCGGTTCT
The DNA here is from genome assembly GCF_929443795.1 of Astur gentilis. Classification (NCBI taxonomy): domain Eukaryota; kingdom Metazoa; phylum Chordata; class Aves; order Accipitriformes; family Accipitridae; genus Astur; species Astur gentilis. The sequence continues at coordinate 2,525,717 of NC_064894.1, read as the reverse complement.
TGTACCACTTTTGCAAATCATCCCCAAACTCAAGCAAGTTTTAAAGTGAAACACTGACTGATATTCCAACAGGGATCTTATTAATGTTGAATACACATGTAACATCACTGTTTTGTTCCTGCTTAACAAACTTCTGTTCACACTTCTATGGATGGGTTTAGCCCTTTATTGTTGATGCATCACATTTTGTGTGGTTGGCCTTTCAATATGATCCTCTAAATCCTTTTTTGGAATTATGTCTTTTCACTGTCCGTTTTGGCTATATTGAAATGAAAAGCAGTTGCAGAAGGTAAACCTGCTTTATTTTTATTTTTTTTTACCAAAGTTTTGTGACACTTTTCTTCACATACTGAGAGGAAGAATCTCCAGTAAACAAAGAATTAAAACCTGTCTAGTGTTTAGAGTCTAATGAACCTTCTGCTTCCAAGATCTTTACCAACTGGGATAACCTGCATTAGGAATTACTCTAGCACATAATATTTTACAAACTCTTAATACTTTTAGAATCTTTCTTTAAAACACACTACCACTAGAGATTTTTGCATCAAAAAATGAACTAGGAAGAAAACTCGCAGAACATCAGAGGCTCAAAGAAAGCAGAAATAGAGGTTATGTCAGATAGATTTAAATAAATGTATATAGTCTAATAGTAGTTTAATTCCACCAGAAAACAATTCTACCACATGAGAGCATGCTAACAGATTTTGCTCTTTTGAGCTTAAGGGTAAACCTCACTGTTTCAGTAGATTTCAACAGAGGGGCAAGTTATTTATATGAGGAAAAAGACAGTCAATAAAATACAGCTGTAAAGCATCTTGTAAGAATGGAAGTTAATTTAAAAATCAATGAATTGTTCAGCTTCCAATGAATAGAAATAAAATGTTCTTTTTTCATTGGTGCCTTTGTAGAACTCTCTTGCCGCATTATAAATGTAACATGCAAAAAACCCTTTCTGCAAATCCATCTTTGCCTTTTGTTGCAACCATTACATGTCTAAGTACTGCCATCAGTCTAGAAGGACCATAAGACAATCTATCAGCTGCCTTGATGCCTGGAAACGTATGTCCCTACTAGAACATGAAATAAACATTTCAGCTATCATTATTGATCTTTAATCTGGGTTGAGCACAACCTGATGGCTTCAGTTTTGCTGGTTTTGAGTTAAAAATATTGTGGCAGACAAAAAAGGAAGGAAGCTAATGTGTTGCAGCCTACAACTGCAGAGCAAATGCATGCTTCTCAGAAAACACAGATGAGAAACATGTCAGTAAGGGCGCGATACTTCTGGTCATTTGCCAGACTTTGAGAACCAGAGTTCCTGAATGTGCCAAAATATTTTTCAATAAAAATTTCAAAGAAAAGACTATATTCCAGTAGCATTAAGTTTTTTTAAAAATATGATAGAGTACTTAAATCGCTGGTTCATTAGATGTTAGCCTTTAATTTCAGAGGCTGTAAATCACCTCTTTTCAGACAGTGCCAGCAAGGTTTTATGTATCACGTAATCCCATTTAAAGTCTGCAGTGAGGAGCTAATTGAGAGTTAAGTGATGTGTCATCCCTGTGCAGGCCATCTGCACAGGCTGAATTGCATTCAGAGGCAGCCTATGAGAAACTACAGAGTACCCAGTTGCTGCTTGCTGGAAAAGTAAGGTACAAATTTATCTCCGTCTCAATTAATGTGGTAAGATGAATTACAGGCACTTACAAGATAGCCCAGACTTCTGTATTTCTATATTGGTTGATCAAGTTCAGATCAGAACCCGTTTTCACCATCTCCAAAGAAGCTCTCATTTGGCTGATTTCAGCTTTGTAATTCATGGCGCTGTAAGGAACCCAGTGACTGGACCAGAGTCCTTACTCTCTGTGTTTTGTAGACACAGAAACAAGTACAGCAAGGTTCCTTGGGGTTTTCAATACATTACATAAAGAACCCTCATCCTTCCAACCCTCCCCCTGCCCCCAAATCTATCTTTCTAAAGCTACTATAGCCAAAGTGAGAGCAACAGTGGCAAAGAAGGAGAGGGAAAATCGAATTATGAAGCACTGTAAAATTATGGTCAGATTAACTGAATTTTCAGGTAACGTAGGACCATAGTAGTTTCTGGGCAGCAAAAGGAATACAATCTCTTTTTGAATCCACAGGAGTCTTCCTCTGATACATACATACAGACAGACATACATACATACCTGTTGTGGTTTCAGCCCAGCCGGTAACGAAGCACTGGGCAGCCGCTCACTCCCCGCCCACGGTGGGATGAGGAGAAAATGTAAAGAAACACTCGTGGGTCGCGACAAGGACAGGGAGGGATCACTCACCGCTTAGGGTCACGGGTAAGAGACAGGCTCGACTTGGGGAAGAAGCAAAATCAATTTAATTTGCCACCAATCAAATCAAAACAAGGATATTGGGAAGTAAAACCCAACCCGAGAAGAGCTTCCACACACCCCCCCGCCCTCCCGCCTCAGCCCCACTCCCGGTTCTCTCTCCCTGGGGAGCAGGGGACGGGGCTGGGTCGGTTCCTCACCCCTCGTCTCTGCCGCTCCTTCCTCCTCAGGGGGAGGAGGACTCCGCGCTCGGCCCCTGCTCCGCCGTGGGCTCCGTCCCTCCCTCCCTCCCTCCCTCCCTCCCGCGGGAGACAGCCCTTCACCAACCTCTCCAACGTGGGTCCTTCCCGCGGGCTGCAGTTCCTCACAGACTGCTCCAGCACGGGCTTTACCACAGAGCCCCGGCCATCTTGGGCGGCCTCCGCTCCCCTCCGCAGGCTGGGGGGGACAGCCTGCCGCCCCACCGCGGGCTGCTGGGGCATCCCCTCCTCCTTCACGGACCGCGGGACCCGCACAGGTATTCTTCTCACATTCCAATCCCACTGCTCACTGCAGGTTCCCCTTCCTAAATCCGTTCTCCCACAGGGGTTACCACCATCGCTGAGGGGCTCGGCCTGGGCCAGCGGAAGGTCCGGCTTGGAGCTGGGGAAGCTTCCAGCAGCTTCTCACAGGAGCTACCTCTACAGCCCCCTCCCCCAGAAAAACCCACACCACACAAACCCATAACAATACCGTATTTTTATAATCTTTTGCCCATCTAAAGACATCCATTTTATATCTTTAGTAAATGAGCATTCAGTCCAGTCTATACTTTGGACAGTAAAGGATAGCTCCGATCTTAGTCTCTTTCTCTTCTTCTACTTCCTAACTACACTGGAATGCCTAAAAAGAGGCAAAATAGCCTGTGGGTGGCTTCTCATCTTGACTTGGAATATTAAAGTGAGCGGCTTGCTCTGGTGATCAGAGTCATGACTAACTATGCAGGCATTGCTGGCAACAGAAAGATTAATTGGATAAGCATTCTATATTTGCATAGAGACTGAGTGATAAAATTAGTCATTATCAAGCGAGAGAAATCTTTTCTGTAAGAGGATGTATATGAAAATTTAGCCAATGGCATTGTACTTTTTCTGGTTATATATATATGTATTTATAGAAAGGGACAGATGAAGAACGTGGTCAAATAAACAAGCAACAAAACATGACAACAGTGGAGTTGCATTGACTGATAACAGACTGTGGGTGTGTGAACAAATGCCTGCAGCACACCCAAGGCATGTATTAATGACATCTACTATACGTTCTGCATTGCGGGGTTATGATTTTAAAATATGCCTGGAAAAGTAAATCTATTGAAGGTTAAAGTGATTTTAAACACTTGATTATGGCAGGTGAGATTCCTATGGAGTATGTTTGCCTTTTTACTATTAGAAATAACTTTTTGCCTTTGCGTTTTTTCAGGTCATTTGCAAGCTGACCAATTTCAACAAACCTTTGCCTACCTGAAAGTGGAAGGGGTTGTCAAACTGCAAGAGACATGGCCAGATCCTAAGATGAAGGGTAAGAGCTTGTGAAAACCCCCTTGTGCCTAATATCATCTTATCCTTTGAGGTAAAGGCAGGCATGTACGTGGAGCTCAGAAAGGGCTTCTGGGTTAGGGATGTTTTTTACTTTGATGCCTTCAAAGATTTTTTTAATGTATTCCTTCCCCTCACAGCAAAAGTGCAAGAAATTCAAATATGGGCTGAATTCTGGGAGATTGTATAAGAATAACAAACCCTAAATTGTTAGCTGTATCAGTTGAGAATATTTCATCTCACACTAGACTAAATAGCTGTATGGTAAAAGGGAATGAGGGATGGGGAAGCCATCCTTCTTCTTAAGCAAATACACAGTTTACTAGCTCCATCCTGATCTATGTTTGTTACTGGACATACTAAAGAAGCAGATTATTGAACCCTCCAAGTAGTTTGCAGATTGTTTCCTTTCAGATAATAATGCTTCTTGAAATGAGAAAAAAAATAAGAGGATGACAGCTAATGATAAATTCACACTTAACACCGTTTGTTTTTTTTCAGCTAAACATATTGCACCTTTCTTAGCTCCATAAAAGGGTGATTTCCTTTTACTTACTTGGGCAGTGAATCAGATCATGTTAAATAGCAGATCTAAAAACACTTCCATCAACAAACTATGTACACAAATAAGGTTCAAACAGGTTTTTCATAGTGGGAAGGAATTACAAACTGTGTGCTGGAAAGCTGCAATAAATTACTCTACTAAAACAAAGCAACTTTTTTCTGAAAAATGAAACTTCTCTCTCTTAAATTGAGTTGGTAACAGAATAGTAGCTAGGCTGGAGAATCTCTTCCACGGAGGAGAATGACAATCTGAGGTATTGAATTTAAAATTTTCCTGAGGTATGACAGCAGTACTACCAAACTGAGATGTTTAGGGATCTCAGACAAAAATATTTCATTCTTAGGTTTCATTTCTGTTGTTCCTGAAATGAAAGTTCTTTCTTCTTTTATGAAATATTTAATCAAAAGCTCAGATTTCCATCAAAAAACAATTCTGAGGGAACATTTTCAAAAGGTCCAGTTCTTTTTCCAAGTCAAAATTGTCTCTGTGCTAAAATGCATGGAAGGACTTCCTGAGGTTTTGAGGTCTTGAGGTTTAACAGCATTTATAGAGAAATATCCCTGTGAGTTCTTACTTATTATTCCAGATACACCCACAGGTAAAGTATGAAGGACATTCACTGTCATCAAATAGTGTCTACTCAGCTGATGCTTCTAAAAAAATTGAGAGATATAGAAAACATAACAAACTAGGCATTCATATTCAGTACCCTCACAGTGATCAAAACCAGATAAGAGGATGATGAGGAATTGGCTCCAGAAAATGTGCACAAGAATCATAGCACGACCAAGCTTGCATATTTAGATTTTTCTGTCATAGCCATTTTTGCTTCATCTGTCACTAAAACCAAGACAACTTTCCAAGTATTCTTTCGCTATGTATTTGTGTTCACTACCAAATATTAATAACCACAACAATATAATAATCTGGGGTTTTTTTCTGCTGGAATTTTGAAATTCAACTGAAGTCAGAACTCCCTTTTTTAGGAGTTGTATATGTATATATCAGAACAAGCAGGCGGACGAAGAGAAAGTAAGTAGCTTCCACTAGCTAGCAGAGTTTCAGAGACCTTGGAAAATAATTTTAATCTCCTGACACTTCGTTATATGGGATGGTCTCAAAGCCATGCTATAGTGTGAGTTCACTTAAATTTCAGATGAATGGGCCATCAAGCAGATATTTGTATGCTCTGAATTTACAGAAATACATTCTAGAGAGAGAAATAAAAATTTAGCTTATATTCTCTGCTTGTTGCATAGATGCATTTACTATTAATGTTAATGGGACCAATGTGGACATATAAAGAGACTCTTCATTTACAGGATCTGATATGAAAGCAGAAGAATTATGAAGTATTGGAAGAGGGATTGAAGTCAAGTTAGAAGAGATATAAACCTTGTATTGTGCCTACTGCATTTAAAAATAATAAGACTAATCAGATGAGAATTAAAACTGCAACATGAGAGAATATCTTATGAATGTGAACTTTCAAAATTAGACCATGGTTTTTACAAGTGCTTTTTTATAGCAGAAATTAAAGTATAGACAGAAGTAATATGTCAGGAAAATTTTAAAATAATATATTTCGTACAACTGGTTACATGAGAACGCACATATAAAAGTTTTTTATTACTTTATTTTTTACTGTTCTACTAGCAGATTTGAAGATAACTTTATAAAAGAGGCCCTAGAGTCTGATATTGCCGTCTAGAGTGACCTAATATCTCTTTATAAAGTAAATATCCTTAAGGTGAAATACTCTCTCCTCTGGCTTAAAAGCTAAATTAAAAACTGTAACTATTTGTATCAGTGCATGAACTGTATCTTTTGGGTTTTCAGCTTTAAATATGCCTGAATTTTCTGACATTTTCTCATATTTCACAGTTCTTGGCATGTAGCCCAAGACCAGTGGCCAGAGTAATGGTTCCAAGTGATAAAAATGAAAAAGAGAAAATGAGGTAGAAATATACCTGTCCTTCCAAAACAATGGGGAACTGTGCAAGGTTGAATCATTAACGGCAGTCATTCAAGTCCCCTCACAGTTGGAATAGGATCCAGAGGTTTGATTTGAAAAGAGAGAATAATCTCCTAGATATCAGGGTCATTCTTTTTAAGTGCTATATAAAGTGTTCTCTTACGTTGTTACCCTCACATTTTCAAGTTGTCATTCAAGCATATATTGCTTAAAATTGTGTTGCTAATATAGGACTTGAACAATGGTAGCGGTCACATTTCACAATGTATTTTATTTTACTTCTTTCTTTCATCCAGCAAATACAACATTTACATTTTTTTCTTTTATTCTGTGTAAAGTCATAAATTAACTAGCTATAAAGTCATAAATTAACTAGGAAAAAAAAAGAAAAAACAACAAGAAAAAGGGTTTTTTTAATATGAAAACCTTAAGAAACAAAGTAGAAGTCTAACCAGAGAAAGTTATATTACATGGCTGTATTTTATATTGTAGAACTAGAGAAAGAGCAAAGCAGTAAAGAAGCCACTTAGAACATAACATTTGCTCTTCTAGTGTTTTTTACTGTTTTGAAATGATTGTGACTGGAGGGATAGTCATCTGAACTCATGCCAAGTGAAGGTGACTTTAGATGAAAGACGGTGACACACGAATGTAAATTCTAAGTTCAGCCAAGTTCAGCCGAACAGCCTGAAACCTGCATTAATTCTGTGATGGACCACTTGCCCACTGGCATTGGATAAGATGCAAAAACACATCTGGGTAAGACTACCCAGCTCTGGAGAAGACTTCTAAGAGTACAGAGAAGTCATCTAGAATAAGCTGTGTTTATCCACCACCTAGAACAGATAAACACTTGTTCTTTCTCAAAAAGAAAGAGAAGCAGTTGCTATGCTACATACATCAAAAAAATCGCTTTTAAAACTACATTCACATTTTATAACAATCTGAAAAAGATAATAATTAATAGCTATAGTGCTCCACTTCCTAGAAAGCCACAAGATGGCTTCAGGGCGGTCATCTACTTTCCTTTGGGTAAGTGACACATAAGGTTTCTTCTATATTAGTAAACTGAGCAGTGGCAGACCCTGTTCTCTGGTCCTGAGGTCACACATCCAAGCACGACATGGCCACATCTATAACATTAAAATATCTCACCCTATAAAACCAGAATCCAGACTGTATACTGGAAAAGGTAAATATGACTATGATGTAAGGAGGTAAATGTAGATGGAACACTTGCTTTACTGAAGATTTATAAACCTCACTGTTTTTGTGATGAGGTTTCAGACTCAATTTCTCTAGCTTTTGCTGGTATAGTCAAGTAGAGGTGTAAGCAATAGCTACAGTAAACTCAGCTCTGTGCCATGCTGCATGTCTGGATAAGAATAATCTCTTTTCTTTCATGCCTATGCTTACCCTAGTCCTACAAACCGATATCACAACAAAAAAAAGCCCTATGCTTCCATTAGTTTTCCACTCTATATCTGGAACCCAGTAATACATTCCCCATTTCCTTCCACATCCTTGTCATAGTGGACTCCTCTCCCATTCACCTGCTCCGTACTTTAGCCAGGATCACAGTCTGCTCTCATGATATCTTGTTCTGTACTTTGTTCTGCCTTGACATTGGATTCAGGGCCAACGTGCAGTTGAGGGAACTAATCAGGTTCCTGCAGGACATTCTGGGAATGTAGATCAGAAAATCTGGACCTGCTTCTGCATAAACCAGTCTTTGCCACTCTTTTGCACATCAGCTTTAACTGTTTGGATAGTGTGATATGGTTAAGACATGGTTTTAGGTAGTTTATTTCCAATAGCTGTTCAAGTTGAGATACTTAAACAAAGGCTATGAGGAAAAATAAGTCAGGAAATGGAAAAATAAATGTATAATTTAAATGATAGAGATATGTGTTTCTATAAAAAAAAATCAAAACAAACTGTAGTCCAGTGATGAAACAACATGTCCAGTGACAAAATACTGCCTTTTTTTCAGCCCTTTTTTCTAGGCTTTACATAAACCAGTACAACTTTATCTACTGTAAAATGACTAAACTAATATCTAGTCATTAGATCTTCAGATTCATAGCAAATAGAGTACAAATATGCTTATCACTATGCCATATATATATAAAGCTATATCACTATGATGTATATGTATTATATAATGTCTGAGTTATAGATATGACAATACAGAATATGACAACATGAACCAAGATGCCTTGAAGTGCTTATTTTATTTATTAGACCTCATATATATGTATATATACTGAAGGGCAGAGATGAGGTGAAGTAATACCTATACAGATAAAAAGCTGTCTGCTCTAAGCTACTATCAAACATAAATCTGTAGATAGTTCACTGATGGCTGTTCCCACTTTGCTTCCAATAATGTTTCTTTGAAATCTTGCCAGATTTAAGTTCTGGTAAGAGAGAGTTCTGAATTACTTTCTATTGTTCATTATTTAACATTTTTATGTAGCTTCAAATGTATGCATTTAACAGTGGAGTGAAAAAATATATGGTCCTTGCCCGAAAGAGACCAGCTCTCACAATGAAACAGAAGGAAATGATGCACACAGTTAAAGTGAGAATAGAATTACTTATAGGTAATTTCCTATGTAGTCCAGGTGTGGGTTTTTTTGAGAAATAAGGAACCTTAGAGGGAGAGGGGAGCATGGGAGGAGTTAATCTGTTGCAAACCACAGTACTGACAACATTGACTGCACTATTGATGGGCAGGGAGAATTTCTGAGTTTTTCTTGATATGATATCTGCATTGATATGCCCCTCCTCATTGATGCGGTATTAAACCTGAGCCCAGAGCCAAAAGAATGACCTTTTTTATTTGAATTAGCAAAGTAGCTACTACAGGCTAATTTATTCACAGGTGTGCATTGTCCAGGACAAGGGGTGATTATAATATATTAACCAACGGTTTGTAAATTATGTTGGACTGGATGTTTCTGTCCTGTTGAAATACATAGTATACCAAAGGAAAGTTGGAATGATAGTTTTCCATTACTTAGAGTTCTGTGTGGTTGTCAGTGTACCACTGAAACATCTCACTCACTCACTGATCCTTGTGAGGGCAGTAGTTTCCCTTGGTATATATAAACAACCTGTAGGACTCTGGCACTAGAGTGACTCAAAGGCAGATGGTCTGCACACATGGGTATGGGAAAGAAAAGGCACACTTTATGTATCATACTTAAACCAGGGTCCAAAGCAAGAGATGTCCAAAGGTAGGAGTATACAGGACTGAAAGTCGGGAACACCAAATACATCTACGTACCACTTTTGTAACAATAAGGAGGTAGACTGACAGACCTTCAGAAAAATGGGTATGCCTGTGAGAATATGTAGAACTTGCATATCTCCCCACTTTACCCACAAGGTACAAAACTCAACCAAAAGAATTTGATGTTCCCATAATGCATCCATATATTAGACATAGGAATTGCGCCTGTAGATTGATGAAGGTTTATTTGTAATTCTATCTCTACATAGGCATGCGTTTATCAATCTTCAGACCAAATATAAGTAGTACACATACACATACACACATATAGTTTGGTATCTATGTTAGTGTCCCTAGTGTCTATAACAGAATAAATGACATGAACACTAGAGATAGCACTGGCTGTGAGTTTCAGTACTAGAAAACTATTAATTATAACTGTCTGCTGTACTGCACTTTATGCATTTGTCTGTGCTCACGGAGCTGAAACACATAAACCAAAATCAAGTTAAACTTCCAGAGCAGAACATTTGTCTTATTCAGTAACTACCGTTCATCTGCTGTTACATAGCTAAAGTTTGAAGTATATGAATTATCTTGCTTATGCTGGGAGTTTGATTATACCTCCATTAATTTCATACTTTACATTAATCTATAGCTGTTATAATCATGCTATAGTAGCTGTGAATTCCTTATAACTCCTAAATGAGAAAATTATTGGGTTGACCAGAATTTTTGAATGATAGTAATACATGAGATGATACACTTGAGAATTAATAGTGAAGCAGTTTCCTAAGAGGATACTATTGGTAGGATCCCCAGACATCTTGGAATGCCAGCTATTTTGGTAAACTGAGCTACCTGTAAGGATAATTTGCCTCAATTCTGGTTTTCCAAGGTATGCTTTTGATATTTCACATATATTTTCCTTAATTTTGTATTTGGGTAGTATATTTTCACATAGCATTATATAATACTTTTAAGAGATAATAATTCTGTCAAACAGCATAAATGATTGCCTATTTCAACCAAGCCACTTCCATCCTTTTCAATATGAATTCAGCAATAGTCTGGGATCATTACTATCTGTCTCACAATGGTGTTTCATCTAAAATAAGCAACAGTAGCTTTTTCAAAGCAGGAGGATTTATATTCCAGCCATAATATCCAGCCACAATAAGAACCAAAATTTTTTTGTGTGGTTTATCATCATACCCTTTCCCACATATTTTATAATATCATATTTCTCACTGTCCCACAACAGTTATGTAGAGCATGGCATCTTTAGAGTGGAAGTAAGAGTGTTATAAGTGGCCTATATTCAGAAGAGCATTATGACATTCATTGCCGGTAAATCTTCTGAATACAAGGATCTTAATTTCATCTAACAGTCACTTCAGGTTCCTTCAGGCTTTTCTGACTGTTTTTAACTGTCTGCTAAACTACATTTTAGAAAAAAGAGGGTTAAAAAAGCATACAGTCAACATGTTACAAACGTACATGTCATCTCCACTGCCTGATGAACTTCATCCTACACACTGTTAGAAAAAAGTGAGTAGTTGCCAGTGCCATCAGGCCTGGAAGAGTCACCAGCATGGTGATACCAAGACGCTTGATCCACCGGTCTGGATCAAGCTGGCCAGCCAGGGAAATCGCCTTCCTTCATTCCCACCTTGATCCTCCTGGTGGCAGAAGCAGGCTCAGCTTGCATGGCCAGAACAATGGGTCTGGTTTATTGTCCTGCTCCAGCTGCAGTGACAAAGCAGCCTAGTCATTTGCTGGCTGCCTTAACGCTTAGTCTTCTAAAAGAAAGAATTTTAGCAAAATGAAACTATTTCACACTTGTCTGAAGAAAACACATCTCATTATCATTAGATCTTACATCTAATCTGTTGTAATATAATTTTTTACCTCCTCACTATTACCTGCCTTCTGGAGCTGTTCAAGACTGAAAAAGTCTTTGTTTCACTCACAACATGGATGTGTTTCTTTTTCCTTTAGGAGTTCCATAAAAAAAGAAAAAAGAATTCTTTTTCAGCTAAAAGGAACAAGACATTATTTGAAAGCCATTGATACAGTGAATATTTTGAATAAGAAACAAACTCAGAGTGAATAGCACAAAGAGAATAGAAATGGAAAGGATTTATAAGCAGCTCTGCCCCTTCCTATCAATGTTACCACTGGGAGTTCCTCTCCCCTAAGCTTGGTCATTCTTAACACTTTTTAAAACACATGCACACTGAAAATCAGAAGGGAAAAAAAAAAAAAAAAGATAACATAGGTCACAATGATTCAAAGCATAAATTAATCTAAAATATTTTCAGCCTCTGTGTGATTCATTGATTTGTGTTTTGCACATGATGGACTGAAAGAGGCTTCAAAAAATAGTTTTATAATTTTGATGAAATGACTCTAAAATTATTTAGATTTTAACATAGTCTTAATTGCTGTCATGGTCAATTTTTTTTTGTTTGCTTTGCTGGGTGGCCTCCATTAATAATTTCCCTTAATTCAAAAAACTTGAAAATAATTTTCCCTTAAAAGCCACTGTTGAAGCCACTACAAGGCTCTTCTTTCTAACTCTAAGATAAGAAAGGTGACTGTACATGCAGTACTTTCTATTCAAATACTGTATATTCTTTTTCTGTAGTGGTACATTCTGGAAATGCTCCTTCTAGGAGGTTTTTCCAAGCTATTGCACAACATATACTGTGTGGGTTTTTTATTGCTTTTGACAAGTATTCCATTTCCTAAAGAGGAATTAAGGAGAAGTTGTCTAGAACAAGAAATTCTGACTGAAATTGGTGAGCAGCTTGGGCTAAAATATGGGGGAATTTTTCAAAAAGTTAAAACATAGTTAATTTGTGAAATACTAACACATTTTATTTTGTCTATTCAAAAAGAAGTTCTTTTCCATTGAGAACATTCTTCATTTGAAAATAAATCTAAATATTTCTGTAGATAGTTTTGAAATGTTTAATTCAAAAGGGTTCAGAGTATTTAACCCAGGATTACCCATATTGACTCCAAATTAATCTTAATATTATTTTGTTGTTGTTGCTGCTGTTGTTGAAGACAACCCTACACTTCATCTTGATTATCCTAACTCTTACTCAAAAATTAACAGGAAAAAAAAAAATGATTCAACCTGAACCATTTTTTCATGAAGTTTTTGTTTGACCATGGATCAACGATAAATAATTTTTCCAGTATTATTTAAGACCCAAAGAGCAAATATTATGGGGAAATTCATGAGATTTCCCTAAGCAAGCTTTTCCTAGTACTTGCTGCTTTTTTTTCCCCCTTTCCCCCCCCCCCTTTTTTTTTTTTTTTTTTTTTTTTTTAAGGACAGTAGGTAAACCTATTACTTGGCCCTAGCATTGACATAATCAGAAATTCCCTTTGATGCTAATGGTGAGGTCTACTGATGGTGTTATCTTCAGGTTTAAAACACCAAAGTGTCCTGGAGCTACAGACTTAAATCCCGGTAGGACTGAATCAAACTTTAACCTTCAAAGGCAGATAGATCAATTGCTCTTGTGTGATGTTTGGTTTAGACCTTTGAAATGACAGACCTTTCTGTTCTGTTTGGAGACTAAAGCTGCAGTGGCCTTATTCTTGAAGGAAAAGAGTTGCTTTTGTGAATACAGTTAACATGCTTCCCAGAATTATGTAGTGGGTTGGGACACATAATATCTATTTAAAATACCTTGGAACCAAAGACCCTCATTCAAATATAAAATATGATCTCTGTGTATTTATATAAACTTCCCAATTAGCCAATATACTGGAGCTCAGATGTCCTAACAAAAAAAATGAGTCATATTTGGTATTTGAATCAAGTTTTTTGTTTTCAGAAAATATTGTTATGATATTTATTCATCTGATAATGATCAACTAATCAGCAGAGAAAAAGGAAACTCCGAATGATTTGTGAAGTAGAAAAACACTTTAAATAAAGAAAATTTTGAACTGTCAAAGACATGTATCAACCTACATTCTGACAGGTGATACTTCCCAGTTCATGCTGGCTGTGTTCATAAATACCGGTTTTTAATCATAATAGTATTTCAAACTTCATATCACAAAAAATATATTTACAATTCTAAATGAATGACTGAGTATGAAATAATTCCCTGAATCTGAATATTTCCAGGCCTCTATGAATCTGGAATTTGTTGGAAATTTTTCCTCTTTGGATCCCTTCCTAATAATAATTAATGAACTTAAACACAAGAACTTAAAAATTCTTCAGTTTTAGAAGCTGTCAGTTTAAAGACAAATGTTCTGAGGAAGCAAAATATCTTCTTCAGACTAAAAACTGGAAATACAGTATTAATTTTATAAACTTTACATATTGAGTAGAGGTTTTAGGAAGATTAGTTACCTGGCTAGAGAGCTTCCAGACAGATTATGTTTCACTGGTATATATTCTTCTAACATTAATATAAATTCTTTGTACCTATTATCAAATTAATACCTTTGAGGCAGTGAAAGGATTCTTCTGGCAAAGCAAATTGAAAACATTTGGAATTCATTCTTATTTCTTATCAGCAGGATTGCTGTCTAGTCCCTCAAGCAGACAATCTCCAGTACAATACCATCTGATGCTGTCATTAAATCCTCAGCGTCAGGTTTCCGTAGCAACAGAAGAGCTCTCTCTGCTTCACTGTCTGCATCTGAAATCCGGAACAAAAACAGTTAATCTTATGCTGGTTTTCTACGGGGGTTTTTTTGACAGATTTAATCTCAGACCTTCTGTATCTGGAAAGAAGTGGTAAGTAGCAGTTAAAGTTTGTGATTATTAAATTATAGGGCTGTATTTTAGTTGTTGATGTACACGCACACCAGATGGTGGCCTGCTGTATTCATCACCAGATTAGAAAGATAAAGTCTGGGCTATATGTAGGCCTACACACGCGCTTTAAAGTTTACTTTGTAAAGCATAAGAGGTTACAGGGCTTTTGGTGCTTATTTGAGATAGCTAATCTTGGAAAGCTTTACTTTTATTTGATAATAAATTTGACAGGATGAAATTATTCCCAAGGTATTTAAAGTTAGTTTCAATGTTACTGTTTTCACACTGTTATCCCTCTCCGGGCTGACAATAGCAAGCAATATACAAGTTACACAGGGTGTATCCCACTTAGGAGTTATTGTTCACAGAACAGACAACTGTATTTAACTCAAAATATTTGATAATAATTAAAAACTGTGACCAGAACTCACATATGATTTTCATACAGAAAAACTGCACATGCTTCTGAATGTGATATAGAGACTGTGTGTTTGTACTTACTAACATATTCTAAAGAAAAGCTTTTCTGTGTTAACTAAAAACATTAGGATTTTAAATTTCTAAGACAGCCGAATGTTCCAAAAGGCAGTAGAAAGTCCACCCAGCTAGCATGGAGAGCTCCCAGATCAGTGGAGTTTTGAGTTTCATTTTAGTAACTATCCATTCTTTCTCATTATATTTTTATGATCTTATTTTGTTGTTGCAATTGATAACATGTATGATGTTTTCAAGGATTTTTACTTAGATACAGTGTCCATTTTTTGGAAGCAATATTTATACACAATGTAGCTGATACATTTTTAAAAACACCTTCATAAATAAGCCTGAATTACTGTCATTTCCTGGTATACAAAACTTGGCTATATTAATCATGAAAGCTATGATATAGGTTGAATAAAACAGTTGTGACTGTGGCTTTATTACTTAAATTAAACCAAGATATTGTGCCTTTATACTTGTGAAGATTGGAAGAAAAAAGGTAACAGTTTGGTATAATAAGCATTTTTGTTTATAGATTTATGAGAGTATGTTTTGTTATTTTTTAATGGGCCAGGACCTCACTAAGAGGAAGAGATACTATAGCAAGTATCAAGCGCTTTCACAGAATCAGTATTTTTGCCTTTTTGTGAGGCATCTCCAGTTATGACTTCTAGATATATTTATTTTGTACTAAAATCATACCATTATGTGTTATACTAATATTTATGTTAGTATGTTAAAGTTATTTAAATTATATCTTTAATTTTGTGTTTCATTTTTAAGTACTTTGCTAAATAATTCTGGTGATTAGTAAGAGTCTTTAAGCAATTTCATTCAAATACAATGATCATCTAATTAAGGGTTAAGCCTCTTTTCTGAAGTAACCAGGGCAATGATAGTCATTGTCCAATGGCCTTTTCCAAGTAACATCAGTGGTAGCTGGCCTTTGCTAAAGAACAGTCTGATATGAGAGAGAAGATAATCATGTGAAAAGCATGTAAATGTTTACTGAAAATACATTGTAAAGGTAGAATATCATTTTAACATGACATATTTGAAATGTTTTAAACATTGGAAGGCACATACGACTTTTTTATACATGACAGTATTTTAGGTTCATAATATTGCACAACAAAAATGCCACTTGCTTTTTATACATCTCTGAAGAGGAGTTAAATAAACCCACCAGAGGAGTTTGTGCATTTGAGGTATCTAGTTAGGACATTTTCCAACAAGAAAGGGAGTAGGAAATTAGCAGACCCTTGACTACACAGTATTACACTAGCAGCGGCACTGAACTGATTTGAGGATGAACACGGAACGGAAAAAATCCACTTCTTAGACCTTTGGCACAGACCTCTCTTTTGCAGTGATTTGAAGATAGTAATGGGACAGTAGCAAAAACCCCACACATCTTGACCACACATAGGTCATTACAAATGGCACACAGTGCTAAGTACTTCAACCTAGTAAAGATCCCTGTATGTCCTCCCAGTACAGGGCAGCTCTCAACCCACTAGTCTAAGTAGAACCAGTTGTAGAACTCAGGCCACATCTACTGATTTTCAGCAAGTTTCTTAATCAACCCTTGCTTTTTAAATAATTTTTTCTTTCTTCAAAATGCAGTTGGTAGTTTTCTACTATACCAGTGATGTTTCAATAATCAATGTTTCAATAATAACATTTGGACATATTTTGATAACATAATTATTAGAGCTTTATAAGTGCCTAGCCAGACCTTACATTATTTTACTGTAAACACAAAGCAACCCATCCTGTTCAAAAAAGTGTTTCTGAAGAAACAATTTTGCTCATGGGAACACAGTTGAATATTTAAGGCTAAATGGAGGCAGAATTTATTCATTTAGTAAATAGTTAACTGCTTGGCCTGGAGAACCAAAAAAGGGAGTTTATCTGCATCTTAATTTTGCTTGTCTCATTGGTATTCATAATAATGTTAACTATTTAGTAATTTTTTTCTTTAGATTATAGACAAGTAATCCAGCTAAAAAAAAATTGTGAGCAAATTTTAACAAATCATGAACATATTTGCCAAGTTTGGGACCAATTTTTTACTTCTTGTATGCGCTTATGTTGCAGAAAATGTGTGGACGTTTGCACACAAGTTCATCCATGTTTTTCTCCTGTTCTCATTCTTTGTACACATTCCAAATAGTATCAGTGAGCTTTTACATGAATAGGGAAAAAATAAGTAGGCTTTAATATGTAGCTTTTTTTAAAAGTCCCCTCCCCCCCCCCCCCCCCGAAAATGCTATGTAATGAATGTTAAAAATTAGATAATATGATAGTTGGCAAATATAAACCTAGACAATTTGTGTTCCCAGAACCATTTGGGAGGGTGGGTTTTCTTTCTGGTGTGATACATTGTCTTGATTTTTGGTTTCCAATTGCGTTTTTTTTCATAAACATTTGGTAGATAGAGAGAAGATTTATAAGAAAATAAGATTTATTATAGAGTGGACATGCTGACAGGAACTGACTGTGATAGATGCAGCAACACAGTTTCATGTCCATACTGATGCATGTTGTTACTATCTCCCTGTTCCATCAGTCTAGCATCCATTCTCTTGTGCCAGTCAAATTAGTCACATTTAAGCCTCAAATTCCTAAGGCTTATTTGGTTCTGGAGAGTTGATAGGGAAAGAAAAATAATGCCATTGGTTTCACCAATCAAAACCATTCCTTTGGAAAAGATGCTTATGATAAATTAAAATATAAAATAACAGCATTTTCTATATTAAGTTGCAAGCCTTTAGTGATTTTCCAAAAACCCCAACTTTTTATAAAGTTAACAAATCAAATGGACAGATGATCAATGTCAAATCTACTGAAAAACTGCCTTTGCAAATGGAATGCTGGATTAGATCATAATCTGTAACTCAAAGTGCTGATGACCATGTGTATGTTGCTAAGCATGCCTTGGACAAGAGTTGTAGTAAAAGTCACCTTCGTCCTAAAATGTATTTAACGTAAATTCCATACGAAGGTGTGAAAGATATTTAAGGTTAATAAAGATTTCCGAGGTACATGACGAAGAAGCTGTTATTAGCAATAAATATATCTTGAACATTGACTTTCTGGATCAGTCCAATTATTGCAGCAATTATAAATCATAATAATTATTTATTAAATCAAAAGAGACAAAGATTCATGTTTTCTATAAATGGTATTCATTGATGAAAACTGTAAAATATCTTGGCATACTTTACATTGTCAAACTGCTGCTGTTCTGTGGGTTCCTTCTGATCCCCCAATCTTTTACTACCTTTTCTAATTTTGCATGACTCCCAGAGAGTGTGTTCCTTTGGAAATCTTCCTTTGGAAGATAGTAGCTGCCATTGTTTTGTGCATCAGTACTGCAAAACTTAAATAGGGTAAATATGCTATGCAGCGTGAAAGCAGTGGTTAGGTAAAGCTTCTCACGTAAGTAAGTGGTTGCAATGTACGCACTCTGTAGCCTCTTTTTTTCATTAGATGCTCATAGACTTTGTTCTCTTTTTGTCTTCAAGGACCTATAATTGTTGAACACCAGTTGCTTCGCAGATTGAGTGGATGTTTCTTGCATGGCTAACAGCATATAGACAGATCATTGATGGGGTATATGCATTAAAATTTCCTAGGTAAAAGAATGAGTTACATGCGAGTCTTTCCCTTCATGGGTAGGTGCACAAAGCACTGTTCTGCATTAAAAAAAAAAACTGGAAAGGAATTAGGTGGGAAATGAGAGTTATGTAGCTCACCCTTCAGAGGAAGAGGGAATTTAAGGTGCCTGGAAGATTTTAATGTGACAAAAGAAAGGAAGGATATTAGGTTCTTCCAGGACAGGTAGTAATTTTGAAACTGTGGAGCTGTTTGCCTTATTCTATAGTCAAGAGATTAACATGGATTTCCATAGGAGTCTCCTGCTTCTTACAGGGTTTAAGTGACTTCTCGCACTTTCTTGGGGAGGGCCTTAGCCTGTAATTTGTATAGTTATACTTTTCTCTGCTTGCTCACGGAATTGTTATGTATTTTATACAATTTGAGTTAGCGTCAATGAGATACTGAGAAAAACTCAAATCCTGGTATTTAAAGAACTTTACAAAGATGCAGAACATTCAGAAAATACCTGAGCTACTTAGGCTAAAAGGTTATTTTTCTTCATAAATGCCAGCTTCGTGAAATAGCATCTACCTTGCAACTGTTGAAGTAGAAATTATATATTCAGTCTTAAGATGGGCACAATTTGGGGTTTGTTTTGGAGAAAGAGAGAAGAAGGGTTTGTTTCCATTCATATCAATGAAGAAAACCAAATAAATGGTCAGTGATTTTTTTTCTTTTAATCTATCCAAACTGATTTCTCCACTCCTTCCACACTTATGTTAAGCTATTGAACAAAAACTCTAATGCTCCTCCAGTACTATTAAACTACATATGTTGCCAGGGAATTTTAAACCTTCATTAATACAAAGTTTGTGAAATGCTTAAATCTCTAAGTAATTTTATTTTTGCAGATTGTCAATGAAATCAGTGTTGGTGCTTATATGTCTATGATGTGCAAAATTCTATTGCCATATAATACTGAAGAGAAGTGTAAACACGACAATGTCAATTTTATCAGAATATTATATATTTCATTTTGATAATTTTTTCACATAGTCTTAAATTTGAAAGTGCTTGTGATTGTTTTACAATATGTCAAAATAAGTAGATGTGATCGTCATATAAATGTCATATAAAAATTGGTAAATTTCAAAAGACAAAGTTTCTAAAGCAAATACATTTATTCAAAAAAATCCTTTCTGATGTGGAATTTAAATAGAAGCAGATCAACTCCATAATTACCAGTGAAATAAAGAAAACAGATTAGAGGGATGATTATGCTCCTACATATGCTTCTGGTGAGACCAGTGATATAGTACCATTTATGCTGAAAATTGAAAGGAAGCTGATGAGAACTGCAAAAGTCTTTGAGGGGTTGTTGAACATAACCGCTTGTGGTAGAATTCAGGAATGTAACTTTTCAAATGAAGGACTGAAAGCTTGCCTTAATGTATCTTAACAGGGACATTTCACATTAGTGAAATATTTTTCAAATAATGTAAGCATAACATAGAAACTGGTATATAGAAACTGAAGCTAGAAGATGGAAATTGGGAAAAAAGAAGTGGAAGCAATGGAGTTTCCACTACCTGATGTCCACCACAAGACTGGATCTTTTTCTACAAAACATGACTGTCAAATCTAAGTACACAGTGAAATGTAGGGAAAGTAACATAAAATTTTCATACATGGAACTAGAATTATTTCTGTGGGTGGGAAAGGAAAGAATCAATGTCAATTTTAGTATCCGCTGAATTTTTATATATTTGGAGTCTTTTTTTAATATAAGAGCATTATTTTAGCCCACTATGAGTCCCCCAAGTAAGGTCATTTTCAGTGTAAACTGATAACAATTCAAAGTTAAAATAGCAAAATCTGGTTCATACTTTAAAAGTACTGCTTAGGCACAAAAAAGAGGATTCATGGGAGAAGTGCCACAAATAAAGCTTGTCTGAAGCAAAGCACTGAACATAGACACCCAGATTCTGTCTGGTCTTCCTCATAGCTCTTAAATGGGAAACATATGTGGTTACAGTGAATATTTATTTCTCAGATTGCAACACAGCAGTTGTTCAAAGGATATTTGGAAGAGTACTGGGCATGGTGTGTAAAATCCCAGACATTCTGTCTTTTTATGTCTCTGGTAGCATTGGCCAACAAGATTCAGTCCAACACAGCAAGTAGCATGGCCCAATTGAAGCAGATCTTGACAGCAAAACCATTCGTGCAGAAGGCTTGGTATCCACATTATGCATTTCAGGATCTTTATTTTGGATTAACTCTGTTTTCTACCTGGGGACTTGAATGCCTGTTAGCAGTTGGATTTATTAGTTACACATCAGGAGTGCATGTTCTGGTTTAATTTCATTTAAAAGTAATCCTATTCATGTGCTATGTGATGTGATCTGAAGCACTGGAAGTGGGGACAATCGGGATATTTACTTAAAAAACGCATTCCTGATCCAAACGAAAACACTATGTAGCACAGCTCCTCCTTCAGCTGTAGATTTAGCCCTGTACTTTCCCATTTCTTTATGCACCACTGTGTGTTTGAAACAAAGTGTTTTGAAAACCAAAAGTAAGAGCTAAGCAGTCTTTTTACTCAGTAGCGTATCCTCCCGTTTATCCAATGTTCCTTTTTTTTGTGCAATTCCATTTGCAGAGCTGCAGGGAGACATTCTGGAGCCTATTAATTGCTCCCCTGCTTCCCCTCTTCTTGAGCCTGTTCACCCCACTGCCATGAACTTCTGACTAGGTAACAGCTACAGGCAGCAGAAGTCACATATTTGCCCTTATTTAGTACATCACTTTCTCCCTGTATTTGTTGCACCTTTGTCTAGAGGGATAAAGGTTTGGGAAAACTGTAAAAGAGAGAAATGAAAACTAGGAAGAGTAGCTATGTTACCACATCTTTGTAATTTCCTTCTTTTGGCATCTCATCCTTTGCTGTTCACTGGTGTTCTACACAATTGTGGAACCTGTAGGAGTCAGGTGCCTGCACATCTTTGCAAATTTTGAGGAGAAAATTTCCTAGAAAAATATTTATTCTAAAAGCAATGTCCCTTATCATTGCATAAGGACATCAGCTTTACCTGCTATAATGCCCTCTATATTTACCAGACTAATCTCAATTTATTATTTGTCTGTGGGAGGGGGGTTAAACTCAGTGCAAAGGCAGATTTTCATGAGAGAGACTGCTCTTCTCATTACTCTTTCTCTGTGGTGAGCAGTGCTACCTTATGTTCACTTTAAGTAAAAGCCTAATTGGACAGTTTCCTGACATTTTGCAAATCATACAGTAGCTCATATGCAATGTTATGGATCAGAATTTCTTTTCTGACCCTGCTGCTTTACACCGCGTTTGTTCTTTCACAGATAAATGATGATGCATTGCTGAAAGCACAGAAGTTAGTTATACTCATGTACATATAAGAAAGACACCTTTAGGACATCTCATCATTAAAAAGTGTATGTCCTTATCATTGTACAACTACATGGATGAATCACTTTCTGTTACAACGTGTCCATATTTTCCCTACTTGTCACCTAGGAAATAATTTATTTTCATTCATTGTCAGATTTTGCATCTGTACAGGCTGGATCTATGCAGTGAAAATTAAATGGTGATTTATAACATAAAGGGGAAAAGTATTAGGACATTATGACCTTGTCACAGTCTTGAATTGTTCTCTTGTTTTTTAAAATAGATGATAATGTTACTTTTTATCCTCAGGGACAGCTGATATTTCTGGAATTGCATCCTAAAACACTGAGGTGCTTATGGTGCTTCATTTGTGCTGAATAGCCTTTAAGTAAACAAAATGCAATAAAACTCTATCTTCTTCTTTTGCTCTTAAATGTTATCTCCCCTTCTATAACCACAAGAACAACATAAGAACATCTCACAGTCTTCAATATATTGATTTTCAGATTATCTTAGCTGAAGTATTATGAACTGTATTTAAAAACCATTAACCGTATGTTAAGATGAAGAACCTACATGCTGCTTACACAAAGGTTACGGTGTAATGGAGAATTAGTCTAGCTTTCCTTAGTCCTGTGCGATATGCATTTCTCTAAACAAGAAAAAAAAGTTTTCAGGTTCAGTTTTTGAAGCAATATTTGGATGATCATATAAATAATGGTGTATTTTGTCATGTTCTTCTTCAGTTCTGCATTTCAATTGCTTTATTTCAAGCTAACGTCAGGCTAACTCAGTTGTGAACCACCGCCAGCAAGTTTTGTAAATTTAGCCCATTGGTGTTAATGCATCCTAAATAGTCAGTACAGCAATATGACTAAACCAGTTAACAGTAATGCTCACTGATGAATATTACACAGCCTAAAAGCCCGTGACTACAACATAAAGGATGCTTGATTTGCCAATTAATTTCTCTAAATTGCAGAACTTTTCCAGGTTGACAAAAGACTATGGGACATTATTCACATAATGTTAGTCACTGGAATAATTTAATATATTATTTCTTTTCCTTTTTATTTTGAGGAAATATTGTTGTCTATTACCCTAATTGCCAAAACATCTAATTAAAACAACAAAAAAGCGATTTTCAGGCTTACTTTGTAACATAGTATAGGTAGCAGCCTTAATAACAAGTGAGATGAGGGCGAAAAACAGCAACATGTTGAAAAAAGCAAAGCTTTTTAAAAAATGAGACTGGCAGGATGGACTGAGCACCTATCTTTTTGATCTATTACACAAATTTTCATCTCAACATGAAAAAAGAGGAATTTTGCCAAACACGTCAATTTGGCCAAGCTCTGCTTTTCATCCCTACTCCCCTTCTTGTTTAGCTAAATTAAAAGACTTGATTTCTTGCCTGTTTATTAATTTGCATAAGTGGTAGCCTTTATCACTTACAATACAATCTCTGCATGATGATTCACTGTGTTGAAGGAAGCACAGATCTGCTTTCTGGTTTTGTGACTGATAATGTCCAAACAGTCACCTCCCTTGTGGCATTTGAAGGGGACAGCAGATGACAATTTCAAGATTATTAAGAGGGTGGGTTTAATTTCGTACCCTGTCAAATCCTTGCAATAATCTTTATCACAGGAAAAGATTCATGTTGTACAATTTCCTTTTCTCATTACAGTCATTGTCACAAGAATGAGAATCAGTATGTGATTGACCGGAGTAGTTATGCAGTGTAAGAGACTACCAAACTACTGTAAACTCAACAGCATTTTCTGAAAACTGCCATTAATCCATCCCTTTCTAAGAGCAGAGGTTGTGACTGATTAGCAGACCAAACTGTACACTGTTGAAAGGGTTGAGATAACACTTTTGGCTATTTCCCACCACAACCCCCCAAAGTCATAATGTACAATTGAAAGTGTTATGTGTTCTTAGCTTCCTGCCAAGAACAAATCAGTTTGACCAAGTGCTGGCCCACAGCTGGAGGGTTGCCTGAAGTAACAAAACAATCACGCCGTACTAAAATGCCTCACATATTAAGTGAGACACAATGTGATACGAGGACTGCACACAAAATGTATCTTATTAAAAACAAAGACACAAGCAAGTCCTGTAATCAAGGCAGGACACTGAATTGCATAGTTATCTTTTATTGGATTTTCTTTTGTATAGGAAGTCCTTTTTACGTTACGTTTTAATGGCATATTTATATGACATGTTACTGGTAGCATCTCATGCCGATGCAAAAGTTGAAAAAATATGTCAATGGCAATCCATTACTATATGAAGTGTAAATTCAACACAGTGAATTAGAGGTGTTAATACTACCCCCACATCATGCCACTTGGTGTAGTTGTCATTTTATGTCTCCTTGCTTTTATGAAATCTGCTTTTTATTCTTGTGTACATCTTTTTATGAGACTGGTGCAAAAAGGGTATGTGTGCTTCTGGCCCTCTTAAGCATGGTAGTACTTGAGCTCAAGGTGTAAACTGTTTATAGCTGGCTCATCAGCAGGATGGCAATCATTTCGTATACTTGTACAAACCATATTCTTATACAGAAACTACTTTAGACACTGTATTGTACTAGAAGCTGCAAAACAACACTGCTTTTCATCATCAGAAGGTCTGTTTTGTCTCTAACACAACTGCAGCTAAAGGTAAAGCAATTGTGAGATTCAGTAACGAAAACCAGGGCAGAGAGCAACTAACAATCTCTGAGATATTATCACCAGTGAAGCAAGACGTCATTTGCCTGCCATTTTATGAACAGTCTTTTCAGTAGTTGTTAAACAGACACAAAACATAGTTTTTACCTGTGGCAGACAGACTCTGAAACAGTAATCTACAATATCCCCAAGTGAAAAGAATTACCCAAATTGTGCTGTAGCAAAGATGCATGCATTGACATTCTTCTTGTTACTATGGAATACTGCTTTAACCTTTCAGGAGGCAATATATTGCAACAGTATTATGTAGACAGATACTTGCAGAGAACTTTCTGAAATATATACATATATATGTACACATATATGTACACATATATATACATATATAGAGAAGCTCAGAGCAAATTCAAGAAACTTACAGATCTACCAAAATGGTCAAGTATACATGTAGATCACTATCACCTCAGTTTCCTTGGCATCCAGAAGTGTTTACGCTGTTTCAGAATTCCAGATGAACAGAAACCTCTTTGGCTTCCCTTTGAGCAATCTCTTTTTTACACCTGTGACCAATTTCCATCACTTTCAGCAAGAGTGACAATGAAAACTATTGCTTTTGCTCAAAAAGCAGCAAGTCCTTTTTCCTCTGTTGTTGTATTTTTGACACGTGCCTTTTTACAGGTGTTCAATGTAAACACACAGCTACTCTTCTCTCTTTCCTTGCAGACCAGTGGCTTTGCCCGTGTTGTACCTGCTTCATTGTCCCACTGAGGCAAAGTTCATTCAGTCTGATTCAGAGTCAGATACAAAACTAGCAGTTCCTCTCTTCCTAATAGAAAAACAGGTAATCTAAGAAAACATGGATGACCAGAGTACAGGAAAACAATACGAAGAACTCATTAGATCAGAGCATTAATCACACACACATGCACAGATTAATTCCCCAAATTGTCAAAAGAAATGTCTGACAACATAGATATTATTTTTTAATATTGCCTAAGGAAACAAACATTGCCTTGAGAGGTAGTTAGTGTACTTTGTAGTTCTATTTAAGTGAAACATAGTGCCTTGCCTTTCATATTCTATACAGAATACTATTTCCCTAATTAAGACAAAGAGAGTTTGTGCTCCTGAATTAAAGTTAATCCAGTTTCTAGGGGTTTTGGAATCTTATAGATATATGATTTGCTCTTTTTGTTCTTGGAAGTATCAGAACTCAGTCCACCTATTGCTAAATGCCTTGCATTTAGTTACTTAGCTATTTTTAATTTTCTCTTCCAATCATATCATCGCAGCACTTGTAAGCCTGGATGTCTCCTAGTGAATTCTTTAGCCAGGAGCCATCATGTCTCCTGGCTACCAGCTGAGTGTTAAAATGCACAGTGAACATAGAAGAATGGTACTTTGTCAAGTAGTTGACACAGCAACCTTGTGAAGGGCACTACAACTTAATATAACATCTGTACTTAGAAAAATCATTGAACCTGCACAAAGAAGTTCAGTCAGAGAATCTGGGTGTTCAGGACCAATTTTCAGATGGTCCAGACCACTCAGCTTTTGCTTGGTTCAAGTAGTTCTATTTTAACTATGCTGAGATTTGAGTGCTGTAATTCCCTGCTGTCTACACTGGCACAGCTCTCTTCAAAAACTGCCCTAGATATGACTTTCAAGAAACTATATATGTAATTTTACAACACTAACTCTTCATAAGAGCCTGGATCACCTTGAAGACAGTGTCTGATGTCACTGCCTGGAGAGATCGTTTTGTTCATTAGGAGAACTGTATCAGCTAGCTCCTATGAGGCAGCATCCTGACATCATTAAGCAGATAGATAGCTAGACATGGCACAAAGACTCCATGGGTAAGAAAAGAGAGACAAAAGCCAACTTAGCTAATATTTCAAGGGTCTTTTTGAATAAAAGTTTGAAATGGGCTTTATATAATCTATGTAGAATTTTAGTCTTGCCTGATACAGTCACTGCAATTGAATGTGTAAACTATGTTTCAAGTGAAGATGGAGCAACTTTCTTTTAAAAAATAGATAATTGCTCAGATGATATAAAGCACTGAGCAGAGGTGTTGCTTAATACCATTCTGAATCAATATACTTTATCTGCTTTCTTTTACTTTAAAACTTCAAAACTGTAGTGGGGAGAAAAGAAGAGTAGCGGTGACTATGCTTTGAAGATAACGGGTCAGTTTTGAATGTTATTAGGATTCCAAGGACCAAAGGCAGATTTAGTGTTGTAGGATAAGGCATATGGGACAAGGCAAGACTGTAAGATTAATTCAGAATTGCACTATATTAATCTAAGATTTTTTTACCCTTATTATATATTTCAGAAATGAGTAGATTAATGAGCTAGGTTTTATTCTCATTAAAATCTTTGTCATGAGAACTCTGAAGAATTGTATAGCCAATAAACTATGTGAAATCAAATTGAGTTCTGTGCTTCTCCTGTTTTTCCGTACATTGTTTTGATGCAAATGTACCAGTGCTTCCAAGTGCAGGAGAAGGCAAACAGCACTCAGACTAATAAAAAAATCTGAGTAATACATTGATCTATAACTCACAGAAATGATCATAAAGAAAAAAAAATTAAATTCAGACACATGAAAATTAAATTCAGACACATGAAAGACATGGCTATATAATGCAATGAGTTATACTGTTGTTACCTTTTAAGAATATAGCTTGCACACAGTATTTTTTGTAAAAAGGGAAAGAGGCGTTAAGAAGAGCTTATGGATCCAGACTGCAACTGCCCAAGTAAATATCTTTTTCCTGGAATAAATTTTATTCCAAAACTTTAAGGTGTTGTCTGTGGTTTTGTGAGCTTAATGTATGATGGAAAACCTTCCACATGGGTATTTGTCTGACCTGTACTGTCCTGCTTTTTAAGTTGATTTTTATGTTGGTCAGTTTGCAGTGAACAGGCCATACAGAAGGAAGCTGCTGGCCAACTGCTGTAGATGTCCAGGCTGCAATAGAGCTGCCTCATCTTTGTGTCTCCGGGTCTCAGGAAGCCTTGTGATACACTAGCATGGCAGGAAGTTCTTGTTATCATTTTATCAAGAGCTTTCGGTCACCAAATTTCTTGATGTTATGGTGGGAACCGTGAACAGGGAGTGTCATAGATTTCTACCCTGTGTTGGGATGGTATTTACTGTAATTTAGCCATAATCACAAGCAAGACTTCTATTTGCTGAGGCAATTTGATAGTCAGGCACTTTGTCCCCTCTATTTAAAAAAAGTCAGAGAAAGAATTTGAAAAGCCTGGATTTATCATTTACAGAGATTGTCCTGCAGTAACCTTACTATGGTGGTAGGAAGAAGGGGAATTCTTAGAGATCATGGACACAAAGGAAGCCTGTGCACGAAGCCAAAGATAGGAATGTGGAAGTTCCTGCTGGAATACTTAAATTTGCCGTTCAACTGTTAGGCTACTCGTTTTTTCATGCTGAAACACTGAACGGTACTTATGTAGTATGGTTAATCGTATTCTCAGGGCAACAGGTTCTGTGGTGCTTGGGAAATCAATGCACAGGGAGTTGTTTAAGCTTTGCAAAAATGCAAGCATGGAAGTGTAGAGCTAAAAATATGTTAGGTGTAAATATATTAAAGAGTGGGGCATACATACAAATTGATAATCATCTTTTGCTAGGATTGTTCTTTTCAAATAATAATTACATGATTATTGTAATTCTATTCTAAAGCCAAATGCTGACATAAGTTTGTCTAAGATTATTCATACAGCTAAAGCAATCCCACTGTAGGAACCAAGGTGGTGAAAAAAAAGAGTTAATATGTAGTATAGTTAAAATAAGGATGTGATCTTTGGAGGCTTCTTTTGAGTGATCTTTCTGGATATTAAGCCACATATATTTGAAATTGCTTTGTGTTACCACACAAAAACTTAACAATAAGTTTATTTTTAGCAATGTCGTGTATTGACTTGTTCTTCCTAATCCACACCAAGCAAAGTAAAATGTCAGAGTAACAAGAAAATAATTCTATGCTTAGCTAGAAAGAAATATAAAAATAATTTCATGTAAATAAAATTTTAAATTCGACAGTGAGAAAGTAATCTGTTAACTTATATCACAATTCTTTTAAATGTGATAGAAATTCTAATGCTACTAAAAATGTTGTCAGTTTGAGTATCTTAAAGCGCCTGGAATCCAAAAAAATATATTTCATTTCAGTAGAATATTTTTTAAGACTTTTTTTAAAAGGAAAATGAGTTTAATCTGAACACTTATGGTTTTATACTACGCTTCTGCATTTTTCATAACTTTATTACAAACATGGGGGGTTCCATATTTTCACTAATCAGGTTATGCAATGCCAGTTTCTTCAAGAGCTCTATGGCTTTGCTTTCTGTGGACCATTTTTAAGGACCATTAATAAATATGCTGTCAAGTTTAGATACCTGGAACTGATCTAAAAGCTTTTTAAAACAAGAATTGAAATTCTAGAATGAAATGGTGCATAATGGTAAGGAGATGCTCATCAAAGACATTAAAATTGTGGCTAAAATATAGATCTCTTCACTCAGCACACTATCTGAGAGCTACAAGATTGCAATCATAACAGAGTAATGAAAATGGATTTAGCTGATGCCATTTCTCATTTTCATTACCATCATTTTCATGAGAATGGATTAATATTGTGCTATTTTGTATTCTGATGGCAATTTTCGTCACAAAATGGATTCATGCCAAACCATCTTTTGTTCCTCTTAATCTTTGTCAAGAAGGCAGGACACCAAATTTTTCATGACCCATTGATTTCACAGGAATATGTAAAACTTTCACAGCCCTGCAGACTTCAAACCTTTTTTGGTAATTTGGATAGTCTAACCCTATGTGATGCTTACTGAAGCAATACCAGTAAAGAACAGAAAGCACAAGAAACACAACAAAATAGTAAGAAATTTTTTTCTTCTAAATGTCATTTGTAGCAAGAACAGTAGAAAGTGCAAAAATATAATACCAATGGAGATTAGCGAATAGGTTATAAGTGACTTAGGTAACTATTTAGAGTTTTACATATGCATGCAAATGTAGGGATATATAGCCAAAATTTTTGTAACCGAAATAAGTGTGTTAAATTATGGCAAGTCATAATGTATTGATTATGACCAAAATTAAAATCCAGAATGTTTTAATTGTAGTTAAGTATATAGGGTGGAACTTTAAAAAACTGGCAGAGAGGGTAATTCAAGGAACATATTCAATCCTTTCTGTGTGTATATATTTATGCATTCATGTGATAAATCACTGTGCTATTCGACTATAATTTTTAGGTAGCACATTTGCATGAGTTTAATTTTTGGTTTTGCTTTCTCTTCACAACGTAGTTTTGGTCCATATTAGATACATAGCTGAAATATTTAGTAATAGTTTTGAACTAAAATAACTACATAGCAACATTATATGATCATTGACATTACACGTCTTACAACCTGAATGTACTTTTGCTTTGAAAATTACATGCTGAAAGAAGAAGGAAGATAACATGGAAATGTACCTAGGCAGTGGAATTGTATGAAACTCTCCTTGTCCACATAAGGAAATGTTCTTATACCTGTACTGAGAAAGACTGAGTGTGATAGTTAAATAGGCTGATGTACTGGATGTCCATAGCAAGGTGATGAAGGCACCATAGCTGAAATCTTTATACCAAAACGTGAATCTGGAAAAGATCTATTGAATTACATGGAAGTTTAGCAGCCAGATTATTTTGAGGGACATAATAGGCATTTTTTAGAAACATAAATACCACTTAAAGTCTACTGAACACTTTATCCTTGTCCCTACTTTGTCCTTACCTCAGTATCTTTTGTTTGAGCTGCATTTAAAAGCTAATGATAACACAAAAAGTAATCAGAAAAGTTAATTTTCCTTTTATTTGGAACCTTTTTCAAGTCAAGTCTGACCAGCTGATGAAGTAGGGAAGTTCTAAACAGTATAGGACAGAGTATAATAAAGCCATATCAACAGAAAATTTTGAATGAAAACTGAAACAGTAGTGATATCAATATTATCTTTATTTAATGATAATTAGCTTGTAAGAACACCTTTGAGCCTCTTCTGCTTTATCTAGGTCTTTGCATCAATCTATTAGATGAAAGATAGGTAGAGAGAGATCATTTTGTTGCGGCTGCCTGAAGCAAACCAGCATTTAGTTTTTGAGTGGGAACTCAGTAATTTCTTGTTGTCTGGAATGCCGGACTGAAATGATCTCTTATTTCTAGAAGTGGCCTTTTTTTCCCATCAAATCAAAACAAAAAGTCAAAGTTTTTTGGTTTTGCTGTTGTTTTTTTAATTTGAGTGGAAAAAATTCTATCATGAATTTTAAAGGGAAGTACTTATTTTCCAGTGAAAGTATCTGTAAGCTTTTAGAAATGAAAATTTATCAGATTTCCAAATTCTTACTGTGTAATCCTCTTCTGAATGCCTTTCAAGATTAATAAGCCCCAAGTTTTTTTCAAAGATGCTCACCAAAAGGTGGCATGTATACTTCAATTTCCCTGACTAATATACTTTGGAGAATCTTCTTGACTAGTGCTTAACTGTTTTGAAGGTTTGTCAGGTGCTTTCAGGCTAGTTTTCAGTATGCAAACCTTCCACAGAAATGTCTGAAATGTTTGTCAGGTATTTTCCTACACAAGGCCTTCTGGATGTTACTTTTCTCTCTGTGTTCTAGTTCCTGATATGACATATTTCCCAAAGAACTAGATAGCTTTCAGTTGAATACCAGTGTGCTTCTGGTTTTTAATACAATCTTCATATTACAGTATGGGGTTCCCTTTATTACATGGTATAGATTTCAGCTGTTTATTTTGCATATAAAGAATTTTAAAAGAGGAAGTACTGCTTGCACAATATCAGAGAAGTGGGCAATAAACAGTCTTGGAGCTTTTACCTTGCTGATAAGTCTTTCTGAGTACAGCCCCTTGCATATCTGTGATCTAATAAACAGTGAGCAAGCTTCTATTCAGCATATCTGCTTATATTAGCATCTTTCATTGCTTTTAGACTTAGCTTCAGAAATCTTACTAATTATTAAACATCTGTAGCTGCTTTGGTGGTGGACTGTTTTATGACCAGTATATGAGTATTTGAATAAGAGTGTACTTTGACCAATAGTCTTTTCTTTTCATGGGAAGTTTGTAGACCAACATTTACAGAACTTAGCTTCAAAACACTACATCTCCTTTTCTTTGTCTCTAGGACATGGGCCTGACATATTTCAATACATTTTTAAAAGAAGAGGAACAAACACATTATTTAAAAGTACATCTTGTAAACTCATTGTCCACTTGTGCTCTCTGTTTTCATTGTTTTAAATTACTTACCTGGAAATAGGTATTCCCCAGCCTTACAAAATGTGAAGAAAGTTCTCTATTGATAAGATCTGTAGTCAATATCTTCAGGTTCATTTTTTGGCCAAAAATGTCAGCTAGAAAACAATGCTATATTTAGAAGAATTAAAAAAAAAAAAAAAAAAAAAAAAAAGAGAAAAGAGGTATTAAGATAATATTAAATGTCTTATCTGTTATCCCCAGAGCAGATGACTCATCAAGCAGTTTCAATTTAAAAGCCAGATTTGCAAATGTAACAGAAGTCCTTGCTCAAGGGACTGTTGATTAATTAGGCATCAGACATAAAATTCATATAACAGGTTTGGGAGCAAGAACCAGAACTTGGAGCTGCTTTGCTGACTCTATAGGGCCTCACTTTCACAAGGAAGGAAAGCGAATTTCCCAGCCTCATGGTAACCATCATCTACTTATGCAAAGTAATCTCTAGGAACATATGTATTTGAATGCCCTTAAAAAAGGGAAACTACTGAACCTTGTTCTCGCACTTCTTGCATGAATATTTTAAAAAGATGACTGTTACATCCTGAGTGGGTAAAAGCATCATTCCGGAACATTGTGTGACTTCTGTGAGACGTGGATTTTGAAGTCACCACCGCCCTCAAAGTTTCCTGTTTCCTACCTATCGCCTCGCCGAGGCGATTGGCTCGGTGCAGGTGCGTTCTGTGGCGGAGCAGGGGATCGCTGTGTGCAGGGCAGTTTCCTGAGCTGGGGAAACCCCAGGAGAGCGCAGACACCCAACGGGAGCCGGCAGCTCTCACCAGAGCAAGCGGCTGGGGAGGCCTGGGCAGGGCCAGGAGTCACAGAGGCCTCCCCCGCTCCCACTAAGGGCGGCCCACGGGAGCACCAGGGACCGGGAGCGTGGGAAAACGGGGCGGGAAAACGGGGCATGGTGCCTCGGCTGGGGCGTGGCGCAGCGGTTCACGCGGGAAAGACATTTCCCTTTCCCTTTCGAGGGAAAGACGTTCCGCTGGCCGAGCAGAGAGGCTCAAAGTCCACACGACCCGACAGCCGGGCACCGCTCTGCGACCGTCTGCGCGGGCCGAGGGTGCTCGTCCTACCTGAGCCTCAGGGCAGAGCAAAGGCTGCAGCTCTGGCTGGGGGGTCCGCACCACCTACCCCAGCCATGGCCGATGCCCCCGCCTTGAAGAAGCGCTTCGCTGCTCTACAGACTGAAGAGGAAAGACCTGTCACATCAGGAGAGATGCTGGAGCTGAGTAAGGCAGCCTGATCTGCTCCCCATATAACAACCAGCGCAACTAAGAAAAGGCGATGGGTGATAGTATTAGGCAACTCTCTTCTGAGAGGTACAGAGGCACCCATTTGCCAACCTGACACACTTTCTACAGAGGTGTGCTGCTTACCTGGGTCTTGTATCAGGGACCTCACCGAGAGACTACCAAGCCTTGTACAGTCCACTGACTATTATCCGCTGCTGTTTTTTCATAGAGGCACCAGTGATACAGCCAGGAGCAGTGTGAGGGGTGTCAAGAAGGATTAGAGAGCCTTGGGAGTGGGGGTAGGGGACTCTGGACTGCAGGTAGTTTTCCATCTGTCCTCCCAGTCAAAGGGAGGGGGTTTGAAAGGGCCACTCAAATGTAGTGAATCAACAAATGGTGACAGGACTGGTGCCACAGCCAGGGGTTCAGCTACTTAGACCATGGGACTGGCTTTGAGAAACCTGGTCTACTAGGGGCTGATGGGGTCCATCTGTTGGAGAAGGGGAAGAGCATCTTCGGTCATAGGCTTGCCAAGCTAGTGAAGAGGGCTTTGATCTAAAGTTGCTGCGAGAGGGGAACCTCAATCTATCCCACTCCTTCCAGTGTGATGCCAGTGCCGGTAACAGATGCCCAGAGCCTGGAGAGGGATCACAGGTCAGCAGCAGAGCACCAGAAGAGCAGCACAAAGGAGTTCCAGCCACTCCAGCCAGTAAGGCAGCTTCATCAGGGGCCCCGCTTAAATGCCTCTATGCAAATGCACATACATGGGGAATAAGCAAGAGGAGTTAGAGACGTGTACACCTGCAGGGCTGTGATCTTATTGGCCTCACGGAGATATGGTGGGATGGCTCCTATGACTGGAGTGTTGGAAAGGAAGGATACAGGCTCTTTAGGAAGGACAGGCAAGGGGAGACAAGGAGGGGTGTCACCCTCTGTTCAATGACCAGCTGGAGTGCATGGAGATCCATCTGGGGATGGATGAGGAGCTGACTGAGAGCTCATGGGTCAGGATTAAAGGGAAGGCAGGGACAGGTGACATTATACGGGGGTCTGCTACAGGTCACCCAACCAGGAAGACTGAGTGGATGAGGCCCTCTATAAACAGATCAGAGCAGCCTCACGTTCACAAGCCCTGGTCCTCATGGGGGACTTCAGTCATGTTGGTATCTGTTGGAAGGACAGCACAGCAGGGCATAAGCAATTCAGGAGGTTCCTGGCATGCATTGCTGATAACTTCCTTCTCCAAGTGATAGAGGAGCCAATGAGGAGAGGTGCTATGCTGGAACTTGTTCTCACCAACAAGGAGGGGCTGCTGGGCAATGTAAAGCTCAAGGGCAGCCTTGGCCCACCATGAAATGGTGAAGTTCAAGATCCTTTGGGCAGCGAGGAGGGCTCACAGCAAGCTTGCTACCCTGGACTTCAGGAGAGCAGACTTTGGCCTCTTCAGGGATCTGTTTGGCAGAGTACCATGGGAGAAAACTCTGGAGATAAGAGGGGCCCAAGAAGGCTGGTTAATATTCAAGGATCACCTTCTCCAAGTTCAGGAGCGATGCATCCCAACAAAGAGGAAGTCAGGCAAAAACTCCAGGAGGCCTGCAAGGATGAACAAGGCACTCCTGAACAAACTCAACACAAAAAAGAAGCCTACAGAGGGTAGAAGCAAGGACAGGTAGCCTGGGAGGAATACAGAGAAATTGTCTGAGCAGCCAGGGATCAGGTTAGGAAAGCTAAAGCCTTGATAGAATTAAATCTGACCAGGGATGCCAAGGGCAATAAGAAAAGCTTGTATAGGTACATCAGTGATAAACGACTAGGGAAAATGTGGGCCTTCTCTGGAAGGAAATGGGAGATCTGGTTACCCAGGATATGGAGAAGCCTGAGATACTCAATGGCTTTTTTGCCTCAGTCTTCACTGGCAAATGCTCCAGCCACACCGCCCAAGTCACAGAAGGCAAAGGCAGGGACTGAGAGAAAGAATAACTGCCCACTGTAGGAGAAGATCAGGTTTGAGACCATCTAAGGAACCTGAAGGTGCACAACTCCATGGGACCTGATGAGCTGCATCCACAGGTCCTGACAGAACTGGCAGATGAAGTGGCTAAGCCACTATGCATCATATTTGAGAAGTCACGGCAGTCTGGGGAAGTTCCCACTGACTGGAAAAGGGGAAACATAACACCCATTTTTTAAAAGGAAGAAAAGGATGACCCGGGGAACTACAGGCCAGTCTGTCTCACCTCTGTGCCTAGCAAGATCAGGGAGCGGATCCTCCTGGAAACTCTGCTAATGCACATGGAAAATAAGGAGATGACTGGTGACAGCCAACATGGCTTCACTAAGGGCAAATCGTGCCTGACAAATTTGGTGGCTTTCTACAACAGGTTTACGGTATTGGTGAATAAAGGAAGAGCAACTGATGTCATCTACCTGGACTTGTGCAAAGCATTTGACACTGTCCTGCATGACATCCTTGTCTCTAAATTGGAGAGGCATGGATTTCATGGATGGACCGCTCAATGGATAAGGAATTGGCTGGATGGTCAAACTCAAAGAGTTGCCGTCAATGGCTCGATGCCCAAGTGGAGAGCGGTGATGAGTGGCATTCCTCAGGGGTCGGTACTGGGACCAGTGCTGTTTAACATCTTTGTTGGTAACATGGACAGTGGGATCAAGTGCACCCTCAGCAAGTTCTTCAAACAGTTAAGGAATGTATCTAGTTTTTTCTAAGGATGAAAATATTTAGAACCTGAAGAATATTTACAAGCAGTTTCAACTTTTAAACTAGGTCAAGATTTTGGACTTAAACTTTTTGGCTGTTCTTAGTTTTTAAAAGGTATAAAATTTCACAATTTTAGTTAATAATAGCTGAAAATCTCTTTATAATTGGTTTATGCTGTGCAGTGCTGCTATAGCAGCTGGTAATGTTGTACTGTGTGCATATAAAATAATGTTAATTTATACAAGCTATTTTACCATTGAAGCCCTGTAACTTAATGTATTTGTATTCAGATAAGGTCTGGTTTTCCCTTATGATTTTAACATGTTGATCACATGAGAAACTATAGCTTATATTTAAAATGTTTCAATGTCAAAAACCAAAGCAAGGATTTAAAAGATTTAGTAAAGATAGTGACAACATTTATCTTAGCTTGACTTGCCTCCTGTGAGTGGCAGTGCAATGAGACCTCTCCCGGCTGCCTGTGTCCTCCTTGGACAGAAACAGGAAAGTGGTTGGGTTGGAATTCAATGACAACAGGGAGGCTGATACAGTTTGCCTATTTAACGTGATAGCCACTGTAAGCTTCCTTTTCTGTTTTCATTTACACGAGCTTCCAAATTGCTACTGTTACCAGGGAATTGATTGATAAGCAGTTTTAGGGGGTAGGAAGTCTGATTTTATTTCTCCATAATGTGAAGGTGACAGTTTGCTTTGTAGGCCTTCTCACATGACTTTTGCACCCCAGAGGTCCTGGGACTATAATCATCTAATCTATTGTTGGGTGCCATTTTATCTGGAGTTAGGAAAGACTCTGTTGCACTCCTTCTAGCTCAGTAGGCTTTTGCACCTGGAACTCTACTGGTGGGAGGGTCTAAATTCTCATCATGTGGCTTCAACTTCCTCTTAATATTTTGATCTTTGACATGGTGAGGGAGACTGTATCAATCTTTTAGCTCCCAGTGAGACTAACATCGCATCAAACTTCCAGACAGCTGTTAGTAAGGTGGCCTGGATTTCATTCTGTATTCTCAAGTTTGTAACTGGAACTACCGATGTCACATCA
Organism: Astur gentilis; assembly: GCF_929443795.1. Taxonomy (NCBI): domain Eukaryota; kingdom Metazoa; phylum Chordata; class Aves; order Accipitriformes; family Accipitridae; genus Astur; species Astur gentilis. The sequence continues at coordinate 2,488,661 of NC_064894.1, read as the reverse complement.
GATTTGAATGTCTCTGACTAGCAGTATGCATTGGCTTCTCCCAGCTAGGTAGTAATCCTTAATGATGTTGTACCTTCTGTGTTTATCTATATTATAGTAGCCACATTCAGTGTTTTCATATCTGTAGCAAAAATACTCATTCAAAAGTAAAATTTAGTTTAAAAGGCTAAATCCAGCTTGTGAATTTCCATTGTTTCTATCAATATCAGGTAAAAGGTTGTGAATACATACTCTTTACTTGTTACATTTTACAGTTATTTATTATTTTAGTTCATTAACAATTATTAATATTTATCATAACATGGCTTCAATTAGATATCTCTTTTCTAAAGCAAGCAGTCCTGCTCTGTTTTGTACATCCATATATGGGAGCCTTTTCACACTTCTGAATGTTCCTAATGCCTTTCTCTTTACTTTTTGGTCCTGATGACTCCACTTGAGAAAGGTTACAAGAGAATTGCCACAACATTTAAGGCTGTATTAAGTATTTAAACAGTGGCAAAATAAAGATTTCTATTTTGTTTTTAATTATTTTTCTAAGGATTCCTAATTATTCTGTTGACCTTCTGGACCACAGTGAACAGTAGGCTGCTATTTTCAAAGAACTGTTCGAGATGATTCCACAGTCTTTTTCCCAAGTGGGAATAGGTAATTTATAGCCCATCACTTTGTACATAGACTTAGGATTATTTTGCCTATATACAATACTTTGAAGCTATTATCAGTTTTATCTGACATTTTATTTCACGGTCACTCAGTGAACTTTTGCTCAAGTGCTTGAGATCTTTCTGCTTGGCTAATAGTAACTGCTCTTCACCTTTTTCTAATCTTTTTCATTAAAATACTTTAAAATGTTATTTAGTTAAGGAATCTATTCTCCCACATACTCATTTATCAATACCAAGTTTCTTTTCCATCTTCTTAATTTCTTCTTGGATAAGATTATTTTACTGAATACATAGAAAATTATGTAGAAGACTTGTTAGCCCTCTTATTTTGCAAACTAACTAATGAAACTCAGCTGAAGCCACTAGACTAACCATAAGCCATTAACAGAGCAACTTTACAAATAAGACTAGTTCATATTCTTTCCCCAGTAAAATGTAGTACTAATTCCATGCAGGTTTGTCGTTCTCAGTAAGGTCAAGAGGTAACTTCTGTTCTTAAATGCTAGGCACATGCTCTTAATTTAAAGCACTGTGCTTTAGCCATAGATAAATCTGGTGAAACATTGTGTAGGACTTTTCTTTCTGAAAATAAAAAACTTTTCTTTTTAAATAGAAACAAACAAATATCTGCATGTATGTTAATAAACCACTTTATCAGATTATATTAGAGATGTTTTATGCAACATCTCATTTATATAGTATAGTATTATGGTACAGGTCTACTTATGACTTTTGATTAGTATTGACTGCTTACTTAAGTGAAAAACCCAGTAATGTTACATCATCTGATGTGTTGTACAAAAATGCTGGGAAAAAGCTAAAAAGCTTCCAAAGTCACTGATGACAGAGGGTGTTGTCACACAAGCAAATAAAGAGGCCACAAATACCCTCATCAATGTGTAGCTGAGAGTGATCTCAATGTTTTAATAGACATACAATTATCTCTTTCTTCTAGTTAGTCTTGTGACTTTCTTCTTTAAAGTAATCTATAGAAAATGCAATATAAAAACTTCATTTACAAGAGTTATATGTGAAACAGGAAGTTTATGTACAGAATATATATTTGCACATTAGATACATTGTCAAGAAGAAAGATTTGACCTGGGTGTAAATGAGGTTTAATTAGCTAACATTTGTAAAGCAGATGGAGATGCTAAGATTGGAGCTATTGAATAACAGTCCATTGTTTTAAATATCTTTTCTTTAAGGGTGAACATATTTGTTCTTATACATAAGCTATTACAATGGTACATTAATATATCATTACATTTTTAAAGTAAACAAAAAATCCAACAATTAGTAACTCAGGTGACAATGAATTACACAACCCACTTGTCAAAGCTGGGTTGATTAATTGAATCAGAATGTCTACCATGGATTTTAGCACTCAATATCTGTAGATGTTACTCTTTTTTTTTCAACTTTTGCTTCATTGAAGCTCTTGCACAGTTGCAGCTTTCTTGATGTTCTTACCCTCTTGCCTAGCTCTTCTACCTTGACTTCATACCCCAAAATACTAAGGACCAACACATGTCACATTTGTAAAGTGTGAGAAATTTCTTCTTTTCTCGAATTTTTGAAGCGCAGGTCAGCAGGAGAGAGCTGACTTCAGAACCCACTGCAAAAAAATTCCTCTCTGCAGCCTGCTCAGATTTCCTCTTTGCCGTGTAATCTGACTCAATTGAAAAAGACTGTGTCAGGTGATGAAGACAACTGAGAAAGTGTTTCTGGGTTCCATCAGAGAAAAAATGCAAAGGTAGTAGAGGTGGAAAGGAAAGGTAATTAGGGGAAATACTAATGTCTACACACATGAGCTACTTTGAATTACCATAGGTTTTGTGACTGATTACAGTGATGGATTATAGTAATCAGCATGGATACGGATGTCATGGTGAATATCGGAAAACAAATTTTTGAAAATTAGAGTTTGTGATAATTATTTGTGTAGCTAATAGCATTTACAAATTCTAAGTACAATTAGTGCACTGTTATAGCTTGACCAATATGTTATGTTTTGTTGTAAAAGTGTTCTTCCACAACTCACACTACTACTACAGAGTTTCACTGGGAGGTGGGAAAGCAGAAGGGAATGTAGTTAAATGAAATGTGTGCTTCCTATTTTTTTGTAAATATCAGGAAGAGGTGGGCTGAAGAAGCATAGGAACATCATTAATCTTGCATGCATTATAAACTGAAAGATGAAAAAACACCAACTCAGATTAAAGACCATATCAGTGTGATTTCATTGTATCAGAGCTTGTGCAGTGAAACTCAAATTTATAATTATTTATATTTTGAGGTTGGCAGTACAGGTAGTTCCTCATAAAGAATCTGAAAGTGCCTCAAAGGTGTTATTCAATGAAGAATTGGAAAGGATGGAGAGGTACCTTCCTATATCTTCATTAAGAACATCAGCTATAGTGGTATAACAAGTGCAATAGGACGCTACGATACTCCCTTCCTTATCACCATTTGGTTGACATGGACCTGAAAGGCATCTTCCGAATTGTTTTTTGCCTTCCTTTTAAATGAGTAGTCAAAAAGCTGCAAATAGTGGTGGTCAAGTTAGGCCTTTTTTCATCCTTATAAAAATATTCAAATGATCACTCAGTCATGAGCTTTTTGTGGAAAAGCCTGTCTGTTTGGGTTTTTTTATCCATTTTGTCTGGTGTGATGGGACCTTGGTTAATTACTGGAAGCTTCAAGGCATTATTGTGATGTAAATACCAAGCAATGTTTTTCTTGTGAATTGTGACCTTCCTCCATCAGTCTGGATCACTGTAAGACCTTGGACAACATAAAAATGCAAAATATTGCCTGTGTGATTACTATTGCTTAAGAATTGAACTAGGCAATAAGACAATAATTGCTGGTGCCATGTCCATAGACTGGAATAAGAACAGAGATGTTTCATGCTCACTTATGCAAGGAGTGGCTGCCTCATTCTGTTTTAACCTGTCTGGGATTAGTTTGATTTGAAAAGGGAGCTCAATGGTTGCTTCTATTACATTGAGTATGTTCTTCTCTCAAGGACTATAGAGGTGCAGCTGCTTTCAAGATAAATTGCTGTATGGAAAAGAACAATTCTATTTCTATCTCAGATAGTAGAATTTACTTTTAATATGAGACAAATTGATTCTCTAGAAACTACATCTGTTAAATATATTGTATTCATAATGTCTGTTAATTAAAAAGCATTCCATACACATAAAAATAGAAATGGAAAAGAACTCTAATGGCTTCTCATTTAGGGTAAAAGATGGCTTCATATGATTTTTTTTCCTTTTTTTTTCCTGTGGCATATTGGAGTACCATTGTCTGTAGTCATCTACAGAATTATACTTTTTTCCATTTCTTCCAACCCTTGGTTTCTTAATATAAAATAATTAGTATCTTTGTACCACAAATACTTAGACTTTCAAGCATGTTGCTTAATTGTTAACTGGCACAGTGCAGAAGAAAACTGATGCCAACTTTTCCTCTATTAGTGTTTCCACAGATTTTGATTTACATAGTGACTGATTGATACGTTTTTTTACTACAGTGGCTTTCATCTTCACAAAGATCTAACTTCTAAACAGATAAGAATGAGTCTGATGTTGCATGCAAGTGTGTGATTTCACTGTAAATAATAATTATTTCAAGACAGATTTCATCACTTGCTTTGAAATCAGCTTTAGCTGTTATTCAGTAACCTCTCATCTTTGTAAATTTAAATTTAAATTCCCTGAAGTGTAGAAATATAGGCATGTTGTGCTAATTAATAGTATATTGTCACTACTAAAGTCACTGTTGTTTGTGGGATATTAAACTCACAGCTGTCGAATGAGGTTGTTGGCATTACACATATGACTATTCCAATCTGACATATATGTGTATTGAGACCATGATATAAAGGAAAAAGTGATTTTGTAGTGTAGGTGTCTGTTTAAAAAAAAAAAAAAAAAAAAGAAGATATAGCTTCACTGTCCAAGGCAGTGCTTTAAGAAAGGGTCCTATATTATATGTAGTTTGATACTATACCATGAAAACATCTGAAATAAACACAAACTGCAGGGTTCTCTCCTTTTGTAATCTTCATTAACATTGTCGTGCTTTCCAGGAAACAGTGCTACCATACAAGATGAGAGAATGGAAATTACCATATCTTCTGATCATCTGCAAAATAATTTTACTAGTTCTGAAGAAATGAAATGGGAATTGTTCATGCAATTGTGTTTGCAACAGATTTCTAGGTAAAGCAGATAAAGTTGCTATAAACAATACAATATACACAAGTATATGTTATATTACTAATACAACACATCTGCTGTTGTTTTGAGATCTGAGATTTCAAAGAGCTTTTGCAAAGAGGGTCATCATCATTATTTTCTTTCTACAAATAATGATGAGACTTGGAAACTGTTCATTTTTATAACAGTGGAATAATATGATTCAAGGACTTAAAAGTAGATAAAACAAGATGAAAGTAGACAATAGACAAAATAAATCCAATGCCGTCAGCTTATTAGAAGTGACAGAGAAATAAACAGTCACTCATTACAAATAATCTAGGGACCTGTTAGAAAAGTTTAGTGCATAAAATGACATTTTCTACTACTTCTGCGTAGGTAAACAGGTCTGGTGCATATTGCCAGTAGCATTTGCATTTACCTAAAGCACTCTGATGAAAAGCAACCAAAGCTTTAAATGTTGCAAAAAAATCTAATTTCTTACATTTCTTAACCAAGGTGCAGAATATTGCATGTGAAATTCCCAACCACCTTTAATATCCATGTGCATTTGTATTATCTGGTATGAATACAGTGTTCATAAGCTTTCAGTATTTGTGTTAAATAACCAAAGACCAATGGATCATTTAATTAGTAATTTAATATGTTAGGATGACCACAAAGAAGTTGGATAATTCAATGGCATTTGTAGATGATCAGATATAGAGACATGTTGGGCAGGGGGTGGGATTTTTATGTTGACTTTTTTCCCATTTTTTTTTTTTTTAACAGAATTTAACTCCTATTCTAAAAATAAAAGGTATAGACCAGAAAAAAAGTAATAATAACAAAAAAGTGCATTATGGAGGACTGCATTTTGAAAAATCAAATCCATTTGTTTCAACTTTTCTGTATAATCAAACCATACCAATAACTTTGCCTAATCAGTATTAATCATGATTACAGAATTTACTTCAGGTTCTTGAAAGTAATTACATAAGTGCATGAATGATTGTGCTCATTTTTATTGCAAATGTATTACTCATAAAAAATTTAATCCAATAAAACTGTTTGCTAAAAATCATGGAACATACACTGAAAGCATGGCAACCTAATATATATCTGATTATGGTCTCATTATGAGCAAAGAACTTTTGACATTAGTGAAGTATACTCTGAAATTTTACTTGGTTATGTTTATTTTCTTGCACCTACTAAAGGCATAAACTTTCTATCCCTCCTGTTGATTGGAACCATCCTATGCGAATGTAAAATATAAAATAGTATTATCAGAAGAGACACCATACTCTAGAAACCAGTGTTCATTTAAGCATAAGAAGTTTTAATATTTCAATATCTTCAAATAGTGAAATCTATTCCGTATTTCAGTTCTTAATATTCTATTCACAAGCATAAAATTCTAATGAGGTCTATGGCCTAGCTGAGGTTATCTGTACTCATAAATGAGATAAAGATCTTATTCAAACCTTTTTCTTCTGGAAGATGAGACCTCTTTGTGGGTCTTCAGTGTATTTCCTAGCTTGATTTAAAACAGTTTAAGGTGTGTAGAAGAATGATGTGGAAGAAAAAAATCCTGAAAACCATTAATCTCCCCACAAAGAAGTAAAAGTCTCATTATCCTTCAACATTGTTAGCAATTTCCTCCTGTTTTGAGAACATTGCTAGGATTCGTAATAAACAAATATATATTACAGTCTGGAAAGTGGGGAAATTACAATGGAAAACATTAATTTTTAGCCAGTCTAAACAAATGTGTAATGTTAAGCAACTGATGTTTTGCTACTACAAAAGGTATATATTCTTTATTATATTGTACAAAGTAAGCATGAACACTCTTGCTAATGGTGCATTCAACTCCTGCATCTAGGTCACCGATAAATACATTGAACAGGCCTGGCCCAAGAACCAAACCCTGAGGAACACCGCTGGTGACCGGTCGCCAGCCAGATGTAACCCCATTCACTACAACAATTTGAGCCCTGCCCTTCAGCCAGTTCTTCACCCAACACACCATGATCCTGCTTATCCCACAGTTGGACAACTTGTCCAGAAGGATGCTGTGAGGGGCAGTACCAAAAGCTTTATTAAAATCCCAAAAAATTACATCCACCACCTTCCCTTCACCAACTAGGTGGGTGATCTTATTATCAATGGATATCAAATTAGTTAAACGGACTTTCCCTTTGTGAACCCATGTTGGCTGTGCCTGATGATTGCATTATTCTTCAAATGCCTTTCAGTAGTACCCAGTATAATCTCCATAATTTTTCCATGAACTGAGGTTAGACTAACAGGTCTGTAACATCCTGGGTCTTCCCTCACATCCTTCTGGTAGATGAGAATAACACTGGCTACCTTCCAGTCAGCAGGGACCTCCCCAGACTCCCAAGACCTTTGGTAGATGATCGAGAGATGTCGTGCCGTAACATCTGCTGGCCCCTTCAGAACTCTGGGATGAATCCCATCAGACCTCATGGGCTTGTGAACGTTCAGCTGATACAACTGGTCCCTTCCAGTTGCAGTGTTCACAAATGGCAACTCACTGTTCCCGCACTTGTGGTCCTCCGACTCAGAGGACTGGGTAGCCCAAGGTCTGACTGAGGCAAAAAAAGCATAGAATGGCTCCGCTTCTTCTGCGTCCTTATTAGTCTGATAATCAACTTCAGCAAGCATAGTCTAATGTTTTCTTTAGACCTCTTTCAATTAACACACTTAAAGTATTTCTTGTTGTCTGACACAGCACTGGCCAGTTTCAACTCTGAGCTTTGGCCTTTCATGTCTTCTCCCTGCATATACAAACCACAGCTCTGTCATCTTCCTGCGGAGCCTGACCTCGCTTCCAGAGATCATACTGTCACCGCTAAAGTTTTGCTGAATGCATTTCTTTGTATAAGTAAATGAAATGATTTCCTAATTTTCAAGTGTTTTACTTAAATTAATTTTCTCTTAAAAACTTTAAACAGTAGTAGTGAACACAGCAATATTTTTTTAATTATAATTTTCCACTCACTTCTAAAGTGGAGTGAGGTATTATAAAATTATGCTAAACCAGTAAAATTCTCGCTAGCAAGGAGTAAAGGAAGAGGGAGAAACTTACCTGTCATTCTTTATAATATCATCTTCTCCCCTAGAAAGCTAATACAAAGAAAGATAAAAGACAAAAAGACAGCCTCCTCTTTGCTAGTCGTCATATATGCAAATTAGTTAGGCCAGACGGTGCTGAATGAGTGCCTTTATCTAATAGGCCTGCAGCATCCAATTTACTCCTCATTCATCACTTTGGTCTGCATTGTCCATGTTATGTACCCTTCTGCTTCAGGACCAGCGCTGATGGATCCAGATCTAGAGAAAGCATAGAAATGCATCCTACTTTTTGAGATTCAGTGTGTCCAGAAGCTCAGCACTATTTCATAGGTCTGTGCCGGCTATTGCAGCCTTCCAGGGACTCTAGTTTATTCAATTGTCTAACAGACATTCAGCTGCATGGAAAAAGAAACGATCCGAGTCTGATTTCATACATCCATCTAAGGCAGTCTAGACATTAGTGGGGGTTCTTGTTCTTCCAGCAGTACAAGTGCAATATTACCAGACCTTTACATGGCCTCAAAAGATGATGTTTCTGTACAAAGTTCAATCTTCTCACTTTCTAGATACACAGAGTATGACAAAGTCATCAGTGAATATACTTGACTAACCCTATGTATCCCAATCTATTCTTTCCCTCTTCTCTTTACCAGATTGCTCCTATAGCCAAGAGAGTTATGTAGTTTTTCAGTTGCCCACACGTAGACTTCTGGTGTGCTTTGAGATGTCCTAGGGTTGCCTGATAGGCCTCTAGCTGCCAATCTAGAAGGGTTAATAGGCCTGTCACCTATCCATGAATACAGGATAGATGTCTCTGATATCCCAGGTTTTCTCAAAGTGCACTAATGCCTACATGAGGGCATGTGAATTCAGCCCTTTGTCTCCTCGGTTCTTGATGAGAAGTGAACCTCAGATTTGCTCAATATTCTTACAGACTTTTCTTTTATACCAGGTTATTACACAACATTATAAGATTAGTCATAGCTCTTCTGAAGCAAAGGACAGCTTGGAGAATATCACATCTGACTATTATCATATGCAATGTTTTGATTTCCAAAATTTATCTTAATGGCATTTTATATTTTTAATACCAATTGCTTATGTTTTCTTAAAAGGTATCTATATTTAGTTTTATTTATACAAATATATGAACAGTGAATCAAAACAGCTAGATACATAAATTCTATAATTGCAGATGCTTGCGTCAAAAAGCAATGGTGAAAATGTAGAAGGTGATTTAAGATGTGCTTGAGCATTTTGATTAGAAGGTAATATTACCTTGGACTTAATTTCTTTAAAGCAGATGAAATACTAAGATTTATCCATTGTTATACTAACCAGATTTAGGAACCAAAAGAGTTTTCAAATACATTCCAGTTTCTTAAATGTTAAAAATGGAAGCATGTTTTGTCTGTGTCTACTTCATTGTTTTCATAAACTTGCTTGTCTATAAAAGTTATAATAAACCTGTAAATGCAGCATATGTATTATTCATCTGAGCCCTAAGAAATAGTTGAACTATAGTAGCATTAAACATGTCAAATGAGATATTTTATCAAAATTCATTTCATTTTTATACTGCATCCTAATTCTTTAAAAGACCCACATAATGTATTTCAGATAACAATAACTAGAAAAACAAGTATCTGAAAAATAAGTTATTATTAGTTTAAGTTTCCTAGTTGTTAGAATTTGTTATAGAAGAGGCATATACCTGTCAGTAAGCATACTATAAAGCTTATGTACTTTGACATTTGATATAATGCAGGGAGGTACATACAAGCTTATGGAAAACAAATACAGGTTATAAAATATCTAGTTTTTAAAATGTAATGTGTGGAAGTCGTTGTTATTTGCAGTAGAAGACACTGCAAGTAGCACAGACATATTTTCTTTCTGTCCAAAGAAATTATATAGTAGTTTTAAAGACATAACTAAATATTTTAGATTCAGTTCTTGAAGCTGTGAGATATATTATATATTGCCACTTTACTTCCACAAAGAGAGAGATGTTGAGCACCTTCCCTGGGGACCTAAGTACTTTTGTAAAAAGAGATGTTAGACAACAAACTTTCTTTTCAATCCCATACATAAGACCACAGGAACATATTCCTTGACCAATTTCACTATGTAAGAACTAAAAAGTGACTTAGACAACAAGAAAAAAAATTGCAAAACTTCTAGGTGAAATTCCAAGTGTAATTTGTTTTTAAAAAATGGATGTCTTTGCAAAAGGGAAGTATTTGCTAGACTTACTTGTGTTTTTATGGGCTGTTATAGCAAATGCATAAAATAACATGATCTTTTAGGTTTATTAAACAGATTTGCATGAAGAAATGTTATTAGATGACATAAATGATTAACCTGTTCCTGAGGAAGCACAAATGAACTATTTTTTTTTTTTTTCAGTTTAGCTATATTTCAAATAAACTAAATTGCTCTTTTTTAATCTCTTTATTTCATGCCTCTTAACAGAAGCCAAGTTTTAAATGGCTTTTAGCATTGTTCAAAAGTGAATTAATTGCTTACAAATGTGATTATTTACCTTATTTATTTAAAAATCAGGTACTATATCTACAATGAATAGGCGAATGAATTCCATTATGCATCTACTTAATAAGTTATTACGCTGATTATACTAGAAATTGGACATAACATAATTTCATAAAATCATAGAATCATAGAATGGTTTGGGTTGAAAGGGACCTTAAAGACCATCTACTACCAACCCCCCTGCCCTGGGCAGGGCCACCTTCCACCAGACCAGGTTGCCCAAAGCCCCATCCAACCTGGCCTTGAACACTGCCAGGGATGGGGCAGCCACAACCTCTCTGGGCAACCTGTGCCAGTGCCTCACCACCCTCACAGTGAGGAACTTTTTCCTTACATCTAACCTAAATCTCCCCTCTTGCAGTTTAAAGCCATTACCCCTGGTCCTGTCACTACCTGCCCTTGTAAAAAGTCCCTCTCTGGCTTTCTTGTAGGCCCCCTTTAGGTACTGGCAGGCTGCTATAAGGTCTCCCTGGAGCCTTCTCTCTTCTCCAGGCTGAACAACCCCAACTGTCTCAGCCTGTCTTCATAGGAGAGGTGCTCCAGCCCTCTGATCATCTTCATGGACTTCCTCTGGACTTGCTCCAACAGGTCCATGTCCTTCCTGTGCTGAGGACCCCAGATCTGGACGCAGTACTGCAGGTGGGGTCTCACCAGAGCAGAGTAGACAGGAATAATCCCCTCCCTTGACCTGCTGGTCACACTGCTTTTGATGCAGCCCAGGATACATTTGGCTTTCTGGGCTGCGAGCGCACATTGTTGGGTCATGTTGAGCTTCTCGACAACCAACACCCTGAAGTCCTTCTCCTCAGGGCTGCTCTCAATCCATTCTCTGCCCAGCCTGTATTTGTGCTTGGGATTGCCCTGATCCAAGTACAGGACCTCGCACTTGGCCTTGTTGACCTTCATGAGGTTCACACAGGCCCACCTCTCAAGCCTGTTAAGATCCCTCTGGATGGCATCCCTTCCCTCCAGCATGTTGACTGCACCACACAGCTTGGTGTCATCAGCAAACTTGCTGAGGGTGCACTCAATCCCATGAATAATAAATTATCTTGATATTTGTAGATTTTTCATTATTGTATTGACTACCTGTTCAGTGCCCTGTCATGAACTCTACATTCTCAAAAGCAACATTATGTTACTCTTCTGACTGGATAGTGAGTACTAAACTCCTTTAGTATACTCACAGTATTGAGGAAAAGACCAGTAGCAACCTGAATATAATTTTGATCCTTTGCTTTTCACTGGCCATTACAAAGTAAAGAATATTTTGTGTCACTAAAAATAAAACAGAGATACTGTATGCTCCTTTCTGCACACACTAAGTTTTTTGAAGTTTTAACTATTAGTCTTCTGTATCATTAATAAATAAAATTCAGATTTGTTTCTTACCTATACATTAAAGTAATAGTTTAGTATATAAAACTGTGCTTTCACAAAAATAATATTCATAGACTAGTAGAGTTCTTGCTTCAATTTGTACCCAAATTTCCTAAAGACCTTTTTCTAGGCACAAGGGATATACTATGGAGTCAATGTCAACAGTTTTCCCATTATTTGCTTGATGTGATGAAGTTAAATATATGTATCGAACACTTCTGTACCATGCATCTAAGTAGAGACAGCAAAACATAGACTTTTCTAAATGCAAAAGCTCTGTTGTTTTCCAAAATTCATCCACTAATGTCAGTTTTGTTCAGTTTTCTTTTCTTTAAATTCAGCATATATATTAGAAAAGTTTAAAGAAACTCTTCATTCTAAAGAATGAGATTCCTGCAATGTTTAAAGATGCCAGTCACCTGCCACAAAAAATATTCAAATGGAAGAGAAAGTAAACTTCATGAGAAAGGTAACAGATAACTGTATTCATAGATAAAAAATAAAGCTATTTTCTTATTTCCTAAATTAAATGCAGTTCATCACTGTGGTATCTAAGCAAATAACAGCAAGTGTTTTTCAACTGAAAATCTTTAACTTAGCTGCAACATAGTTCTTGAGTTTGTGTTCATAATTAAGGCAAGAACTGTGAATATCAAGTAGCTTTCTAATGTTTACTCTTACTCAAGTGTATTTTCTTTCCTTTAACTGTTAAAACTAAATCCAGATGATGAAAAACAAGCTAGAAGAAGGCAATTTCTGGTTTAATGATTTCTATATTAACTCCACTGCTGTTATTGTTGGTATTAAGACAGAAGAATATACATTTTAAATGTGAATCACAGAGGTTTCATACATAAAGTGTACCCAATTAAGTCTTTAAGATAAACTAAATTCTTACTCTGTAATGATTGATTTTGTAAATAAGGGTTTTAAAATAGTTTGTAAGTTGTAGCAAGAGGTTTAACCAGGTTTGCTTTTGTAATTAGAAAGGTTACCCATTCACTTCAAGAATCTTTTGACCATTCCCAAGGTAGCTCAGAAAGCTCTGTGATCTAAGAAATCAATACAGAGTTTAATAGAGACAATAACAATTGACTGAGGCATTAGATTCCTTAGTAGTTAGATCACCAAGGCTTTTAGTTATAAGGCTAATTTTTAATCTTGTGCTACTTGTGTCCACATAAACTAATGCAGTATAAAAGGGATTTATACTCATAGGGCATTTGTGATTTATCAGCCAAAATAATTGTCAAGGAACAGCTATTTGAAAAAGAGAAAAATAAAGAAGAACTGAAGCTGCAATCAAAATCTGTGTATTATATCACTTTTCAAGTTTTAAAGATTTTAAGATCATGCCCCATTCTTCAATCTCATAAAATAGTCCTTCAAAAACTCCTTTTGCAACCTCACATTCAGCATGGAAACTTAACCATAATCATGTCAGCATTTTTACATATGAGTAGATAGATTCAATAATGACTCTTTCAAGTGAAATTCCCCTCAACTTCTGTGTCAAAGCACACTTAAAGTCTTCCAAGTTTGTGGGGGGAAATAAAGGTTTTCCAGTTTTGATCTACAACCTTTAAGGTCCCTCTTTCTACTGAGAATAAATAAAAAAATAATAATAATAAAAAAGGTGCACTCATGTACAATACTGCCACAAATCAATCATTATATAAGAAATATTAGGGCTGTGCTTCTGTACAAGCCGAGCAAATTAGTATCTTCTATAACTGAAAACCAAACAAAGCTTGAAAGGGTGTTAAAAGCTGCCTTAAGGACAGTGGCCCATTTTAGAGGAGAATTATAGTACTGCATAGCCAAGATTCTCATTTTTCCCTCACTGTCAGTAATTCTCTGTAGCACAGTTTATCTTAATTCTGGAAAGGAAAGTTAACAAAGCCAGGAAATGTCACCAGTGCTGAGCCCTTATCATTTCCTGGCTTGACCACCTGCGCTAAAAACTAGCCTGACAAGCAAGGTGAAAATGCTTCCAAGTACCTGAACCTAAAAGGACCATTTTCAACTAATTCTGTCACAAAAGTCTTCTACTGCCCACAAGGAAACACCCTTGGTTTCTGAGATTCTCTTACTGCAGGGTTTCCTACAGTAGCTGTGAAGATTTAACTTGTCAGAAGACTCTTCTTTTTTAGAAATTAAGCGTTACTTGGGTGGCCACTAAATATCCAGGGCTTACATACCATATACCAATCCAAAATACGAAGTGGACTTTTAGATGCATGTATACAAATACATGCAAAGTTAATTAATTAATGTAATAATGGATTAACTTTTGTGAGTGTTTATATACACACATATTTTATTTAAACATGTGAACAAGCTGGGGAGAATAGATGGTTTACAGCATACTGGCTTCTAATATTTTTCTGTTAGCTTTTGAGTGTAAACTTTTTCTACACATCTTCAGAGCTCCTTGGAAAAAATTCCTTAAATATCATTGTTCATAAGAGTAAGACTGATCTATTCTTTGCCTTCAAGCTACCACTGCCATTTTTCATTGTTACTTGCTAACACAGGAATTTTCTTTTTCCAGATATCACGATGAGTTCTTCTGATGGCACTATGAACTTGAATATTTATAAAAAGACATGAACCCTTACTTTCGTAAGAAATTAAATTACAAAAATTCCTGGACATACTTTGTACTCATGAGTAAAGACTGAATTATCTCATCACTACTTCCAATGAATAGTATGTTGCTACAGATGCCGAGAGAATCAGTTTCTATGAGACCTCTAACATAGTTGGACACTGTTCCAATGGCAAAACATTGCACAGCTCCAACCTACATTGTTTCCTTCTTCAAAGTAAGAACACTCTCTACTTCTGAGTTGCTCAGCAAGCACAGGACTTTACCAGGCTGGCCATTATGAAGCATCCGATAGTTTCTTTTTCTTCTCTTTCTGAAGAAAACATTTCTCCTAATTTTCATCTCTATGAAATTTGTCCCTTCTCCCCCATTACTTTTTTTTCCTTTTGCCATTTATCTCTCAAGGAGAGATACCTCAAGGAGAGATATAGCCAGATTACTCTGGTTTCCCTGCCAGAACTTGGTTTTCTTTATCTATTAATTAACCGCACTTTCAGATCAACTCCATCATCACTTACCTCTCAAGACTTAAGGTTAGGTCTTCTGGGTTTTCCTGTATGAGTTCACAACCTTTAACACCTGAAATAAATTAAGAAAGTTTATTATTTATATAGATGTAGTTTTAACAGAAGGTCATCTCTACGGGAGTAAAACAATGAAAAACTGAATTCAGTCATGGTAGATAGAAGAATTGACTTTAGGAAAATTTTCTTAGAACAATTTTTCTTTCTTTGCCCAAAAATAGAGCTCAGAAGTTTCAGACAATTTTTACCTGGCAGCTGCTTAAACTTTAAACAATAGAAATGGCTGTTCATCACAGCTATGCTATGATCTCTGTTTCAGCAACTTCCTGACTGCAAAGTAGTGGGAATTAGGAGAATATTTTGGAGATGCATTGCTATATGCCTACTCTTTTTTTTTTAATAGTCTTTCCTAGACATCTAATTCTGGCCACTGCTGGAAATAGCACATTTTTATGTTCTTACAGTGATTAATAAATGACTGGTGTTTCTGAACATTTTAAAAAGGTAGTCGTAGATTAAAATTTTTCTTTTTAACTGTATATCAAGATTGTCTTATTGTTGCTAACTAAGCTATTTGCTGTCAGTACATTATCTTTCGGATTTCTTGGAGCACGATGGCATTTGTTATATAAATGTTCAAATAATTGTTCATAATTCCTATATATTTAAGTATAGGCATTTTACTTTTCTAATAATGAAAAAAAAGATTCCATATAGACTGACATTAAAATTCTCAGACTCCATAATTAAAGAAAAGAACACTTATTTTCTATGATGCACTGAAAATATATTCACCAGTCACCAGAGCAGCTCTTCAGTTAGAAAGGTCATAAATTAAAAGTAAATTTTTGGAGATTTGCCAAAACTCTAAGGTGTTTGATTTTGTTTTAAAAAGAGATAATGCAGATTAGCCAGAAACATTTTATTAGAACAAAGAATAATATCTGTAGCAGCAAAGAAAGAAAATGTATCTAGCATGACATGGAAACATTAAATACAAGCAGATTAATGTTTTATAGGTCTTTATATTCAGCAGTAGCATATTTCTAAATATTTATTTTCAAGGGGCTTTTATATTAGACAAAGAAAATAGGTAGAATTATATGTATTTCCCATGTGTTTATGATAAATATTTCTTTCAATAAGTCTTTGACATTTTCAAGGCAATGAAATGTGACTTCTGGAGCAGGACTGGCCAACTCTTAACACTGATTTCTGATAACTACTTCTTTATCACAGCCTGTTGTTCTACTAGTTCTGGAATTAGTATTCTTCATGTTTCCTCACTCTCATTGAGATGATGTATGTCCATCAGACTATTGTGTGATGAATTGCTGGACTGTATGAGGAGACAGCCTGTAGAGAGAGAATGTACAGACTGAAAAAACTACATTTGTAATCTAAATAAAGTATTTGAAAAGCTGTTTAGCTGCATAAAGCTATTATGACATGTACAGATTTTGGAACTGTTGCTTCACCAAATGTCTCTTTTCCGTCAGGTCTATGTCTGCCTTCTAGGTGTATGCCTCACAGCTCTTCAAACTGTGCTCACATTTTTCCTTGCCCTGTTTCTCTTCACTTAGATTACTGGGGCAAGAAACTTGTTTCATTTTAACATATGTATTTTGGACATCATCCTTTTCATTCACATTTTAAGAAGCAGAAAGGGAAAGGCCAGCTCAGTTCTGATTATGTGGCATCTTCATATCTTCTTTTTTTAATTTTCTGTTTTTCCGATTTTCTTTTTTTTCCTATGGCAGTGCCTTTCTCTGAATAGAGCGTCACTCTTCCACGAGTTAGGTTTTCATTTCTTCTCTTATGTCCTAAGCAGGGAAGAGCAGATCTGTTTTAAGAGACATCCACTTTACACTGGGTTAAGGATACCAGAGGGTCTTTGCAGCAAGACTGGCTCCTTATCTTCATCCTGAGCACCCTACCATTTTCATTATCCTGCAGAAAGCCACTTTCCAAATCCGCAGGACTATGGAAGCCTGTCTGTGTAAGGACCCTGACATTTGGTTTTGAAACAATGCCTGTAGACTGAATGGTCATACTTAAGGGAAAAACTTTGCCTCAAGTGTAGCTGATGTTCTGATTTCAGCAGCAGAGGCTTGCTCTGACCATAATCCTCATTGAGCACTAAGCCTCAGTAAGTCAGTGATGATGGTACCCACAGCTGAGTTTTTTGTTCAGTGACAGAGAATTTAGCTCAAATCTGGGATTGTCATTATTTTTTAAAAGCAGAAATTCACGTGAAAAAAACAAAGTACTACGGCCTCTTTCTGTGAAGCCTGAGAAACTTGTCCTCCTGGAATGTCTGAGATCATACTTCTCATTCCTACAAATTCTACAACATTATGTGCTGTATCACTTAAAGGTTTTTGCTTCAAAATAGCTTTCCTCTTTTTAGGAGTCTTATGTAATCTTAATTTTGGAACCATACTGGTTTCCAGAAGTCCACAGGCATTGTATTTAAGTGATTGGTCATAAGAGAAATCTTCTTCAGACTCTTCTGGCTGTGCATTCTGGCTTCTTATGGCAGATACAATTTCATGCATCCAGGGTTCAGACTTCTATGAAAGTGTAAATGATGTTTTGCTCTTTAGAGATTCTTCTTTCACTGACCTATAAAAAACCTGATTATCATGTCCATGCTATACATGATGTAAATGTTTAATTAAGTACAAGTAAATGTGTACAAACCCTTGATTACTAATGCAAAGTTACTTCCCACTAAACTGAAGAATCTCAAGATGTGTTTTCAAAATGCACAATATATTTCTGCCCTCCTTCCCCTTTTAGAGGTCTCTTTTAGATATTAAGAATAGTGAGAGAAGCTGACAAGCAGAGACACACACCACAACATCATAAGCACACAGTAGGATACTAGCATACTCTGGACATTCCTAATACAGGTATCCAGCTGAGATGCTTGCAAAGAATGCTGTAGAATGATGTGTAAACAAACAAACCATTTCTAAAAACCACAAGACTGACAAACATTCATTACTGTATGTTGATTGATAATTAATTATATTTTATTGTCCCAAACATTTGAGTATATAGGATTAGGTTTTGTCTTGACTAGATGCATCGGGTTTGGTGGCAAGGTGTTGGTAGCGGGGGGCTGCAGGGGCGGCTTCTGTGAGAAGCTGCTGGAAGCTTCTTCCCCCATGTCCGACAGAGCCAATGCCAGCCGGCTCCAGGACGGACCCGCCGCTGGCCAAGGCCGAGCCCATCAGCGATGGTGGTAGTGCCTCTGGGAGAACAGAGTTAAGAGGAAAAAGTTGCTGCACAACAGAAACTGCAGCCGGAGAGAGGAGTGAGAAGCTGTGAGAGCCCCAGCCCTGCAGCCCCCCAGGTCGGTGCAGCAGGAGGGCAGGAGGTGCTCCAGGCACCGGAGCAGAGATTCCCTGTGGGGATGAAGACCACGGTGAGGCAGGCTGTGCCCCTGCAGCCCAGGGAGGTCCACGGGGGAGCAGATCTCCACCTGCAGCCCGGGGAGAGAGGAGCCCACGCCAGAGCAGGGGGATGCCCGAAGGAGGCTGTGGCCCCATGGGAAGCCCAGACCAAAGCAGGCTCCTGGCAGGCCCTGTGGCCCCGTGGAGAGAGGAGCCCACGCTGGAGCAGGTTTTCTGGCAGGACTTGTGACCCCGCGGGAGACCCACGCTGGAGCAGTTTGTGCCTGAAGGACTGCAGCCCGGGGAAGGGACCCACGCTGGAGCAGTTCGTGAAGAACTGCAGCCCGTGGGAAGTACCCATGTAGGAGAACTTCATGAAGGACTGTCTCCCGTGGGAGGGACCCCACGCTGGAGCAGGGGACAAGCGAGGAGTCCTCCCCCTGAGGAGGAAGGAGCAGCAGAGGCAACGTGTGATGAGCTGACCCCATTCCCCGTCCCCCTGTGCTGTTGCAAAGGGAAGTAGAGAATTCAGGAGTGAAGCTGTGCCCGGGAAGAAGTGAGGGGTGGGGAGAAGGTGTTTTAAGATTTGGTTTTATTTCTCATTATCGTAGTCTGGTTTGATTAGCAATAAATTAAATTCATTTTTCCCAAATTGAGTCTGTTTTGCCCGTGGCAGTAATTGGTGAGTGATCTCTCCCTGTCCTTATCTCGACCCGCAAGCCTTTCATTTCATTTTCTCTCCCCTGCCCAGCTGAGGAGGGGAGTGATCGAACAGTTTTGGTGGGCACCTGGCCTCCAGCCAGGGTCAACCCACCACACTAGATTACATCATTTTGGTAAGCAACTCTTTGATTTATAAATCACTGCTAAGGGAATACCCCCACAATATCAAAGCTTAATTAGCCTAACTTTAAAAATATATGCTATATTACTCATGTTTTAATATGTACACTTCCACTTGAAGTCTATTTTATTCTGCATCCAATACCAAAAGCCTGTGACCTTTCTCCCTTAATTCTAGTATCTCTGGGTTCCTCAACATTCTATGTCTGGATCACTAATCTTTATTTCTGATTTACAGTAAATAACTAATCTGAACTCTTGCTTTGAAAAGAAACAAAAACACTATTAACAAACACTGTTCAGTAGCTTAAGCTCATTTAATGATAAGCTTCTATTTTAGCTTGTTTGTAGGCACTTTTCTTAATCTTACAATCTGGCCAGTATTCTGCTTGGTGCGCCAGTGTCATGGTTTAACCCCAGCTGGCAACTAAGCACCACTCAGCTGCTTGCTCCTACCCCCCGGTGGGATGGGGGAGAGAATTGGAAGGGTAAAAGAAAGAAAACTCATGGCTTGATCTAAGAACAGTTCAATAATTGAAATATAATAAACATTTTAAAAAATTAAAAAAAAAAAAAAGAAAAGGAAAATAACAAAACCAAAGAGAAATAAAACCCAAGAAAAAGAAGTGATGCAAATGAAAAACAATTATTCGCTGCCAACTGACCAAAGCCCAGCCTGTTCCCGAGCAGCGGCCCCCACAGGCCAACTCCCCCCAGTTTCTATACTGGACATGACATCATATGGTCTGGAATACCCTTTTGGCCAGTCGGGGTCAGCTGTCCCGGCTGTGTTCCCTCCCAACTCCTTGTGCCCCCCCCAGCCTCCTCACTGGCAGGGCAGCCTGAGAAGCTGAGAAGTCCTTGATTTAGAGTAAGCACTGCTCAGCAACAACCAAAACATCAGTGTGTTATCGAAGTTATTCTCATCCTAAATCCAAAACACAGCACTATACCAGCTACTAGGAAGAAAATTAACTCTACCCCAGGTGAAACCAGGACACCCAGGCACACACTTGTAGCAGCCTTCCTTACGGTGGACATATCCCAGCTTGCTTGGAAATCTACCCTTAACTGGACCTTTCTGAATGAAGCATCTAGACCTTGCTTTTAGTTTCAGCAATAGCAGCTAGCAGTTCTCTGTTAATCAGAGGTTGCAGATGCTTTGCCTAGCACCTCATTTTAAAAGCTGGAGTATCTTCTGGTTGCTTGTTGCTCTATATTCCTTATAGTCTCTTTCCATCCAGCCTCATATTTTAAACAAATTATTTGCAGCTCTAGTCACCTAGGGTTGCGGTTTAATATTGTCAGGGTGAAGTGACGAGAGAAGCAAGCAGACGCTACAATCCTATGTCTCAGATACAGAAATGAATGAGTTTGTATCTAGGGCTCCAACACGGACAAAAGTAATTGAGTGCTGGTGGTTTAACAAGCTATTGCCCACCAGCTGAGCTTCTGCAAGTGTGCATATGCATTCTATTAGCACAGCCCAATTAGTTGAAACCCCTGCCACCGTAGTTAGTTCTGGTGAATAGTTAGTTCTGGGAAGTTTGTAAGAAAGGTCTCATTGTATTGTATTATTTGCAGAATGAATTTTTTGTTTATGTACTGGGCATCCACAGTCTTAGGCAGTGAATATAGAAAAACTATCATTAAATAAATAAAAGTGTTAGGAGATTTATGTAATTTTCTCATTCTTCTGAAATTATCTCCAATTACTCTGAGACTATAACTGGGAGCTGATTTGCAAAATTGACCTAATCCTTATTATTGATGTTGTTAACGTTGTGTAAAGAAAGCCCAAGTAACTTAGGATACAATGTTATTCATATTTATTCAGGTTTTTCTTCTTAAACTCAAGCCTCCACGTTTCACTGTTCTTATTTTATTTTCATAGCAATTTTTCCTTCCTAAACCAGGGAATATTTCCATATTGTTATCAAGACAAGGAAATAGAAAAATGGACAAAAAGTACTCATTGTCTTTTGGAATTTAATACCTGAATTTATCTTGTCTATAAAAGGACATCTTTAGTATTTGACTTCATATATATAATTAAACATGGCTTTAAATCTGTGTCTGGCTTTAAACAGTCATAGGTCTGTTGCACTACACTTGGTTGGGGCAAGTCATTGTGTTATTGAACTGAAACCACCATGACTGGAAATAACTATCCTTCTATTCTTTTAAATAGTATAATTTATTTTAACGTTTTTTTCCAATAAACAAGCTTTACTTACCTTTTAGAGGCAGAACACAGAAAGGAGAAGGGGAAGTTCTCTCATATCAGAGACATTGTCATTTTTTTCTCAGACTAACCATGAAGGAAAAATCATCAATGAGTGCAAGCTGATAGTTTCAGAATCCAAGAGCTTTATGTAGCCTCAGCAGCCATACAATAAACTTCTCTGTACTTCTGATATATACATTAGTATGCACACACCATATAATAAAAACACTGTCATAAGACTTCTAGGTCAAGCTCTGCAGGATTAGCAAATGACTGAATTCCAGTTCTTTAAAATCTTAATTTGGTTCCATCATGTTCACTCTGTGATACGTTCTTCAGCTGCACAATCAATTACTATTTTTCTACAGTGTAGACCTGCACATACTTATAGCCCAGGAGGTAACAATGCATTATTTTGTTTTAATTTTGGTGTTGTGTGGACATGCAATTTATCACGTGGCAATCAAAGTCCCAATCTACAGATAAGGAGTAATAATGGTATCATGTTGTTATGAGGAAGTAAAAAATAAGTAATGGTTGTCGTGCACAAGTTTAAAACAGATCTCACAGAAAAAAGTACTCTATGATTTTGAAGACCTGAGTAAGGAAAATGGGATTGAAGGTAAAGTTTCAGGCTATATTCTTCAGAACAGATCACATGAACTTTTGTTCTAAACTCAAAATTCATCATTGGAAACAACAAAAAATTATTAAGACCTGAGTGTGCTATTCAATTTGATGATGGTGATTCACTAGTATGATATAACTTCACGTAAAATAACATAACATGATGGTGTAGGAAATGAAGTGTTTCCTACTATTTGGAGGAAATTCAGACAAGGCCTTGATTTTATCATATCAGGAGGGGTAAATAAGGTTTCCTCTGTTATCGCATAATCTTTTATATTTGAACTATGAACTTCAAAGAAAGATTCAACATTTCATATTTATATGGTCAAGCACCTCGCGACCACCATTTTGTGCAAGGGAGAAGACTGCATTTTGGGATTGTTGGTTTTGTTTTTTTCCTTGTGATTATATAATCATTGACTCTAATTACAACAAAGCAGCAACATTAATTTCAAAAATCACTAGTAAAGTATATTAGAAAAGAAGCTGGGGACATTCTAGGAAGCAGAACAACAGTGGTTCTTACCTTGACGTTTTACTACTGTGTTCATCTGATAAATGTTTACTTATGTAAATGAGGATCTGATAAGCGAGAAAATCGAATTAGAGAAGCAAAACAATTAGTTCAGAAAATTTGGCCTCATATTATGCAACAACTGTCAGCAGCACCTCATCTCTTGAGGGACAGCTGTTTTACATGTATTTTCCTCTTGTGAGCTTTACCAATGGAAAACAGTTTTCAGGAAACATCTTGGTTTTTATTAAGAAATAGTAACAAATGAGGTATTTTATTCAGTTTTCTTTAAAATGGTGTTTTGCATGCCAGAAGGCATTTAATATTATCTTTTTATAGCTGGAATGTCAAATGTTGTGGGTTTATCTACCCATTTATGCTTTTCAACACTGTTCTCATGAGGAACTTCATGTGGGAGCAAAAGTACAACTTCATAACGTTTAGAGGCACAGATCATGCTTCAGGAGGTTCAGTTGTTCAGTATCTGTGCCATACTGCATAATGTTTTCAAAGGAAAGATAAACACTTTGATGTTTTAAATGCTCTGTGAACAAAATGAGATAACTAATTTAAAACCTCTTACATCCTTATCTGAGAAATGTACCGTAAATTTAAAACAGTTTACTATGCAACGGAAGAAAATTATCTTAACATTTGCCAGTGTCCAATGTATGAATATACGTTAAATGTGTAAATTAGGAAATTATTTGTTCTTTCCATAATGTATTAAAATATTGCAAATCACAGTTTTGTTTTTATGGAAAATTAGTAGGTGAGCAGTTGCTGTCATCCGTTATTATTCTCTGCTACTGTTAACAGACAAGAAAAGAAACTGAATCTTTGTAAACACAATTAGTTAAACAAAACATTTTGAGCAGTTTAGGTAGTGCACAGTATGTCCAGAAGCCACATTCGGGAGTACAGAGGACCCCAAGTATCTATGCAGAGTTCACGTTGGGTGGTTCAGTACACCTGTCTTTCAAAAAGAGCAGAACTCTAGTTGCCCCAAATTCTAAGAATATAGGAAGAGACCACTGTTGCCAACCAAGAGACACAAAAAATGAGACAGTTTTAATTAGCATAGCTTGCAGCACTCATAATACAGCAGCTTGTCAAGTATTTTTAGATGACCCAGAAAAAAATGTCTCGTCTTCAGAATAAGAAAGAAGATAACAATATAGAATATAATACATTTTATTATTGCAGTTCCTTCCTTAAGGAATAAGTCGAGCTGTTTGTCTCCAGAAGCTTCTATTTGTTAACCAAAAGAAGTATCATTGTGGGTTACACTGCACACCTAGATAAGTAACCTGTGAAAAGAATAAAACCACCAGATTAAGGATATATGATCTATCAAAGCTATGACAAGAAAGAGATACCTTCCTTAATTCCTTGTCAATAGATAATATTACTTAATTATGTATAAGTTCTTCCTAAGAGACATTCTTCTGGTGGGGTACATATGTTACCAGAATTACAAGCTCATACAATAATGCAATTGTTTATTATCAAAACATAAAAAATACTGATGGTTTGCTTTACAAAATAGATTCTTCTGAAATTACTGTAATATCCTAGTCTTATTTCTGTTGTTTTCCTGCAAAGTATCTGGAAAAAGTGTGATGTGGGAAAAAGTGTGATGCGGGAAAAAAGAACTCAATTCCAATTATAAAACGTTTTATAGAATTCTTTTGTAGTTTAAAGGTAAAATAAATATACTTTCTAGTAAGGTTTATAAATATTGCTATCATCCAAAAAATGGTGGCTTGAAGTGTTTCAAACAGTCCATAAAAATAATGCATTTAAACATTTTCTTTATTCTCAAGGGGAGAATAAGGCAGAGAGATCTTCACATACAATATAAAGGAAAGTAGACATACATATTAAATAATAATTGTTACCCTTTTACTCATAAATTGAACTATATAAAATAAGATAGTCTAAGAAACCTTTTGCTGAGATTTTCAAAGGAGGAAAGCACCAGGCATCCTATGTTTAGTTAATTCAGCAGTTGTAACTTGTTCAGCATCTTCAAATATTTCAGCTTTTCTGTTCAGCTGGATATTATTTTCTTATTTTTCCTGGAGTTTTTCATTCATGCTTTAAAAGAATTTATGATTAAAAAACCCAAACAACCCAAACCCCATAAGAATTAACATGCGCATTAGACTTTCTTCCATACTTTCATTTGCTCTGGATATTTTCGGGGCTCTCTTGCTATGTATTAATTAATAAATATTTACAGCCTTACTTTAACACCACAAATACCTGAGACCAGAAAATATTTACATTTCTGCTTTTATAGTATGTTTTAAAATTCTTTGTTACTCACCTGTATAGCTGGTAGGAATCCATCAGAAATTATAAAAGGATAATGCTAATTTATAAATAAGTTTTTTCTTGTCTAATTTTTTATTCCAAAAGAAAATAGAACATAGAACTATGGATAGGAAAGAAAAAAGAAATATTTGTTTCAGACAGAGTACAACCCTTCTCTCATCAAAATTTCCTTTACTTCAATATGACTAGAACTGCAACCATCTGCATATCATTGCATTGTTATTCATGTATTTTATTTGCTTTTACAGAATTGCAGCAAATTATTCCAGCTATATATAAATCATTAATAATTCCAGCACATTTCCATTATGAATCTGCTACTTGCTTTCTGCATCATCGCTTCACAACTATATCACTTTACCTTTACCATATCTTCCACTGTAAAGTATTGACAGATATTTTTAGAATGCAAATCTTAAATTCAGAGTAAATTGGGTAGACTATAAATGGTGGGGTAAAGAACATGGGACTTCTAAAACAGCAATAATATTTTAATTAGTCAAAAAATGTCTTTTTTTAAAAAAGCAACAGAATATGCTATTGCTAAATGATACTTTAATTGGGGAAAAAACAAGTGTATGAACATGGATTTTAGCAGCTTTACCTACTAAAAGCTAAAGAAAAAAACCAGTAAACACCCCAAACAAACCCTTCAAAAACATACTGTTGGAATAACAGTAGTTTCTGGCAAAAGGCGGTTCAATGTACAGAAACAGATCAGAAAAAGAGATCGGGGTAGCCACAAAGTTGCCTGGCTTAGTAAAGAACGCAATGTATTTTGCAATAGGAAGTAACTGATAAAATGAAACTAACTTTTGTGCTTTAGGCTTTTGTGCACAGCTGCCTGACAGATACGGGATGCAACACCCGTAAAGGATTTTGAGGCACAGAAGGAAAAATATCCTAGATCATTAAGTATTAAAGTAGCAAGCAAAAGTCTGCTAATCCTTTAAGCAAGGAACTCTGCCTTGAACAAATAATAGATTTGATCTCTGTCTGATAACGTTGCTGATGTTTGCCCAAGAAAGACCTACTGAACACACAAATAACTAATAAAACATCTCTAAATAAAGTAAGCTATTAGTTTTGGTAATGGTTTGGTTATAAGTATTTAAAAATTGCTCTGTATATTATCTCCATTTTGGTCATGGAGTTACTAAGAAAGGGTGCTGTAGGGCACTGTCTACTGAGGCAGAGGAGAGCCCCTGGGTTTAAGCCTGCAGTGGTGAGCTCCTAAACTGGACTTGTATCACTATCCTTGTTTGTGTTATGCAGTCCTTATTGTCATCACGGCATAGAGATCTTGTTAATCTAGCCTTTAAACAGCTTAGGCTTTTCTATTTCACAGTATTTTCCTTCCAAGAATCTTGAAAAGTGATCTTGCACCAGGTATTTCCATTTTCCTGCCACTGTTCCTACACGTTACCCTTGGACAAACGTTTTTTCCAAAATTCAGCCGTATGCTTCTCCTGCTTTATGAGGTTGGCCTTGCTCTAGCCAGTGTGTTGAACCAAACCACTTCCTGAGGTTGTCCTTCAACTTAAATTATTCTGTGATTCTATGGAATTGTCAAATAGCTAACCAAGCAGGAAGCAGAACTTCTTGCAAAGTTCTGAATATTTGATTTAGTGTGTACATTGTACTTATCTAGTAACAGAACATTAGAGTCTTGGCTAGACCAAGACTGAGAAAAATAGCATATGAAAGGCTTATGGCAGTGAACAATTATTGGCCATTAAAAAACCCACCCACCCACCCACCCACCCAACCAGAAACACCTCCAAACTCCACTAACCAGTTAAATAAATGTGCTTTTTACAATTGCTCATAGCACTCTAAGGCT
Source organism: Astur gentilis (assembly GCF_929443795.1). Classification (NCBI taxonomy): domain Eukaryota; kingdom Metazoa; phylum Chordata; class Aves; order Accipitriformes; family Accipitridae; genus Astur; species Astur gentilis. Next base: position 2,461,811 of record NC_064894.1, on the reverse strand, counting down.
TCGGTGCACAATGCTTACTGAGCAACACACATACGAGCCCTCTTTGGTCTCCTAGAACAAAGACAAGGAGCTGAGCTGATGCATCGGATCTGAAGATCCTTGCAAGAGACATCCTATCTGAACGCCACAGAGGCACCACTGATCCTCCCTAGGAGGATCTCCCTGGATCCCTGGACACGGGTTCAAGCAGGGAGCAGAACTTGCGGGTAGAAGTAGGAGCCCTGCTGCTCTCCAGGAGCCCATGAGTGAGCCTTGCAGAGCCAGCATAGCACAGGCAATGCTCTTCGTTCTTCAGCGGGCTAGTGAGATTACTACAAAAGAAATTCCCTGAGTTACTAAAAGATCACTCACTCTATCCGAAATATTTCATGATGATAGCAAGAAAAGCCACTTTTCCATCAGAAAGTTTGGGAATAGCTCTGCCGTTCAGGGTGACTTATGTATGACAGGCACATGGGAAAGTCTTAGGCAGCACTTAGGCAGCATTTCTACAGCACTGACCATGGGTCAGGTCTTACTAAACAGAAATTTAAGCCCCTCTGAGTTCAGCTTTGTACTAAGTCGTTTCTCTCTAGGAGTAAAATATACCTGCAGCATAGTGCAAAACAATAAAGAATCTCTGCCAATCTTTAAATGCAGACAATGAAAATATTTAATAGCTTTAGGCCTGTTTTGTTGCCTTCTCACCTATATCTGTACAGCATTTAGCTGTAAAAGGTTGTTTTGCAGAATTCAGAGAGGAAAAAAGATTATCAAGAGCAAATCACTTGCACTATCTAAAACATATCTCTTGGGGTCTGACTCTTAGCCATTATTCTCTCATTTTCTTACAGCTTAGTGCTTATGAGGATAAGTTATGTTCCTTTTCTTTTCCAAAATCTACAGGTTACTATGTCCTTTGCCAAAAAAGTGTTATCTCCTAAGTAATTCTTGTGTATCATCAGAAAAGTTTGATTTCACTGCCTCAGATGGATCCCCAACTACCAGTATATCAGCAGTCAGTAACTATTCTCCTGCTGACACAGACTGAAACATTAAGGTCATAATTATTTTTGTTTTAATAATGTTTTATAACATGCATACAAAATACTAATCAGCCATTATGTTCCATAGAATATAGTATCAGGAAAACCTGGAAAGTGTTGTCCTGAAGTAATTTTTTAATGGACCTTGATTACTTTGAAATATCATCTCAATAGAGTTAAGTTTAAATCACAGTATGAAAAAAAATCCAAACCCCCTGAAAATTGTGGGAAAAGTTATTTCAGAACCGTTAGCTCACTCTTTCACCTAAAGGAGATTATCAGCAAAGTTGGTAACTGACAGATTGAAATCCTAACAGGATTCAAAGTTCTGGGCTGCAGCTCCCCAAAGCACGTCAGCAAGTAAAACAGTCATTCTGTCTGGGCTATACTTTGGTGTGCCCCCTGAAGTCCTACCTTCAAGTGGTCAAAATGTTATTAAATACAACATGTTTCAGAATCAAGGAATGAGCATTTTTTTAACAGGACGCCATTTTTCAGAAAATTTCTGATCAGCTCTATACATAGGCAGAGCTGGGGTGAAAGGTAATTTTTTTCCATACGTAACATGCATGACTTCTGCCATGGTTATCATTGCTTTTAAAATGCAAGACAGTAAGTGCTGTTGAGTACTTGTAGTTTAGGTAATGTACAGGAAACGTAAAAACATCAGTTGTGCAGAACCAATTTGAAATGAGTGTTGAAAGGGCTTTGTCTGTATTTTATTCTTCATTTGAATTAATATTTCAGCTGTTTGTTTAGATATCAGCATCATAGATTTTTTTCATTTCTCAGTTATTTTAGGCCCATTTGTTTCTTGTGTAATTTTTTTTAATATATTATATAGTCAAATTGGTTTTTGTGTGTTGAGAACCACATAATTCCAAAGTCCTCTTGTTCAGTCTTGCATGCAAATAAGTGAGTTCCGGTTTTGCCTTTTAATACATCTAAATTAATCATTTTATCCTTTCATTGATTATTATAGTAAGCAACCCATCAAGAAACCTGCAGATTTGGTCAACACTAAAATTACAGAAAGTAAATGGCTTATATTAATACATTGACACACTCTTTTGCTTTGAGTGGATTTTTGAAGTTACATTTTAGTAATATTTGAATTATTCCAGTCATATTATTTTAATCCAGAGAATAATATAAATCTAGTATGCTTCAAAGCTTTTCTGTTTTTCCAGTCATTTGGTAGCATCTGCTAAAGGGTACTACCACTTTCCACAAAGTTTGGTGTTCTTTAGTAATGTTGTGTGGTTTTACTAACTAATATAAATACAACAGCTAAACAAAATAGGACTGATCAGGTCAACAATGACTATCCTTATGTTGTGTATTCTGGTGGATATGAGCTAAGGTTGCATGAGGAACTTTTTTTTAACTTTCTAAAGACAGATATTAGAGCATTTTCAGTTTCTAATGTAGCTAGGTTTGGGGTTGGGATTGGGGTTGGGGTGGGGGGGTCCATATAAAGCAAACTGAAACTGAAACCATACAAACTTCACAACTTTTCTTAACTTCTGAGTCAGAAGGGATTGTTGATATGAAACTAGTCAAATAAAATGAATCAGTTACGAGTTGTAGTATGCGGACAATATTAGAGATGGTCAAAATGACCAGCGTTGTATTTTTGTAAGACTTTTAACTCTGAGAAATTCAAATACTGAAAAAATAACTGATCCATGGACAGCAGATGAAGCTCAATAGCTTTATTTCCTCTTGTGCAGCTATCACACATCTCTTTCTTCAGTAACATACCTATGCATAAAGATCACTTTCTTACTTGTGACGACAAGGCTAAAGTTATAGTTAAAAAATAATTTAACAGTTACTTGGTATGAATGACAATACTTGATAATTAAGAAATGACAATATATTACAGTATTTAAGTCATAGCTCCAATTGTTTGGAAAAAAAGAAACCCTCTTGCTGCACTGTCTTATCAAACAGTTTGTGCACTAAGAATGTTGTCCCTTAAAGCAGCTGGGGATGTGGTGCATGGCTCTCATTAATAAGACTCTTTCTTTCTTTTATTGTCAATTACTATTCTTATTTTTTGTCTCCATATATAAAGTGTAAAATATTGCTACTAAGATGATTCAGAAATAATTTGCGTCATGCAATCAAAGTCTAAGCATAACATTTCTAGTATAATTGGAAATTGGTTCTTTTTTTTCAAGCCAATAGAGACCCTAACACAGCAAGATAGTGTTTTCAGCAAGTATTTAGAAACATAGCTCTGAAAGGGAGCTCCTGGGAGTGGGAACTAAAGCCTGTGTGATTGCAGTGATCATAGCTCAAAACCTCTCCGTTTTATAATAGCTAGATTTTCCTTTACATTGATTTAATTTTTGTGCTTCTTTCTTGTGATTGCCAACACTCTTTCTATTAGAGCACTGCTTAGGACACATTTAGTAACTATTAAACATTTTTCTAAATTCTGGTTCAAATGTTTCCACCACTGTGCCAGTATTGACTTGTGGCTTAAACAGTAATTTTTTCTTTGCTGATGTTTATACCCTTGATGTGTTTGTAAAGAGGCATCATACTCCTTTTGCTGTCTTTCTTTGGCTAGATTGCATCTGATACAAAGAAATTCACTGCCTAGCTTCCTGCAAAATAATAGTTCCTTGGCTGATGTAAATATTTATGGCAAGCCCATACATTTCACATCTATAGTAAGCTGCTTCTAACACTGCAATTCTAACTCCTGGAAGTATATTAGAAATACTATGCTAGACTGAGCAAGCCATGGTTTTTTTCCATGTTGTCTCCCAAGATTGGCTCCCTACTCACTTTGTGATTGTCATTGCTTTTGTCAGCATCTTTTGCAGTTTGATGCTATCAGTCTTGAACATGAGAAAAAGAATTGTATTCAGCATTTCAGAATATAATGAAAGCCAATTCCCTGGGTTTTTTATAGTGAAAGTTTTAGGTGAAGTACCTTGGAATTAATTTTGCTTCCACTGATCCACCCTGATAGCTCATTCTCATTCCATGATCAGTTTGTAGACTCAAGCTTTTTTACTCCTCAGCTGCTTCCAGTCAATGAGCCTGTGGAAAAGTTGTCTAGCTAGGAGGTATCTCTGGAGAGCAATTCATTCTAATGTAAATGTCCAAGACAGAAGTTAGGCATCTTCTTGAGGTACCTCTTTCCTTCCTTCCATTAATGATGGAGATCCAACAGGACTAGCTTCACCTGGAGAGCTGCTTTTCAGATGGCTTCAGTGAAATGCAGTGCAGGACCTTGGTCTTGTATTTTCCTTAAGTTAAACACATAAATAATAGATAATTGTAAAATAGATTATTTTTATGTTACAGTTGGAGATATGGTTTTAGATCAGCAACAGTCATGTCTAACTGGACATTATGTCCATTTAGGACTCTGATAATTTTGTAAATAAAACTTGTATTTTCCAAACTTAAAAAAAAAAAAGAAGTCTAGCTTCACAATCTATGTATATACCTGTATCTGTGTGTATAAGAAAATATTCTTTTTTTTTCCTCAGACATCCAATCATTATTTGAAACTTTCTTGCATTCTATTAAATTTCCAAGACCACCTTGCAATAGAAACATTAAAAAATTAGTATTTTACTTAAGTTTGTGCTTTCAAGAATTAATACTAATAAAAGTGGTAAAGCTAACTGACATCTTGCAATCACTACATTACGTGTAAAATGCTTAGTTGTTATTTTAGGTATCTGGCACATTGACCAGAATAAATTTAAATTTCTCACAAATCTGTAGAATAATATGAACGCTACATAAAACATCCTTTTAATAGCTCATCGGCATTTTAAAATAAGTTATATCACTATTCAAGCATTTTACTGATAAAATTTTGTTGACTCTCAGTGTGGAAAGGAAGCATTGAGGTCCAGTGTGTGAGCATTTATTTTGATCATGGTAGATAGTTTGTTGATTATTAGCGTATTATTGAGAAATATCTGGAACCTTTATGACTGATTATCTCTTCAGATGTTCCTAAAATTTTTAAACCAGAACTCTGACACAGGATAATCTAATGCTTAGAACTTATTTAATCATGTTTCAAGGAAACCATGTTAAAATTTGCATCTGAGACAGGTTTCCTGTAAGTTTTCCACAGATTACCTGGGTTCTCATTGCTTGCTTCTCCCTGTTTAAAACAGAGACAACAGTGGTCCCAGATCGAGGATCTGCATGGAAGTAGACACAAAGGTTGAGTGTACTTGTAATACAAATAGGAGGACAAACAGTTATCATCTCTTAGTCAAGAGTCTGACAAACAAGCCCCATTCCAATTCATGACATTCCCAGACCCCGTGTCTTCTTTCAGGCTCTTCAGACCTCAGCCATTAATGTTTTGGCCATAGACTGCCATCTATTTATCTCTGTCTTGCAGTTTTGGTATCTACCAGTTTCAGTTCTCTGCAGGTACTTACCTTTCAGTCTGTGACGCTGATGTCTTGAATTTGCAGCTTTCCTCCCAAAATATCTTGATGATATAAGCTTTTAACGGATCTTACAATTGCTCAGAGATTTATTCACTGTTCTTATCTATTCTGTCCAATTCATTTAATTTGTAGATTATCAGTAGACCCCCACTACTAGGATTCTAACTCCAATTGCTAGCCTCCATGCCTACTTTCTAGTGTATACCAAACTACTGCTTTCCAATCCTGTCACATTAAGCTTAACTACATGTTCTGTGGCAGCAGGAATTGGCATGACCATTTTAGGCAAAAATGGAATTGACTTTGTTATGTAATACTGTTAAAAAAGGACCACACAGATACAAAAGAAAGAAAAGCAAATAATTTTTTACAACTTTTGTTACAACTTTTTAAGACAAATGCCGAAGCAATGACGTAATAAGGGAATGGCTGGATGTACAGGACAATGTAGTTCAAGGTTCACATCTCTCTTTCTATGCAAAATATTACCTGAAATGTTTCTGGTTTGTTTTGTTCTATTCTATTTTACCCCATTCGATAACCAATAGATAGCTTGACACGTACACACTGTCGCTTTCATTATTTCAAACTCCATTCTCCAAAGCCGATTATTCAGGGAGACATATTGTTTTAATGATACGGACACACAGGGACTAAGACAAGCTCAAGAAATAAAATTTAATTTGTGAAATAATGAGGATTTGAATTTAAGCCTCCAGTGACAAAAGGGAGTGTTTCTGGCACCCCACATTAATCTCTATGTTGGATAACAGTATCCCATAAGTAACATCATGTTATGTGATGTTGTGATCCATAGCAGTGTTGACTATAATACATATCTAAAAATTGAAAAGATGAGAGTTCAAGTTTCAAGTTGCTGGAAAATTATTAATGTGCCAAGTGGATTTCACAATCACAATTAAAATATAAATGCTACTACAGATAAACGATATATTTTTGAGGTTGTCACTATAATAACTACACCATGCTCTTCACCTACTAGATACATCATTCCTTTTTTTTTTTTTTTTTTCTGCAACAACCCTTGACAATGACACCAACAGCATAGTAGCATAACGCTGTCATTCAGAGATGCAAATGATTCAGGGCAGGAGGTCATAGTGATGAATAACACCAAACACTTATGGCATCCTATTTTTAAATAACAAACTAAGTTAATAGGTCTCCTTACATAATGTTTATCCTTACTAAAAAGTTTTTTTAAATCACCTGCCAGTTTCTGGAAAGAAAATCAGAATTTTCAAGAACTAAAAGTCATACTATATATTTCTTCAGATTTATTTTTTTCCCTTTGGGTATGCAGCCTTGTTTATTTAATGCTGTAAAAGTTTCAGTCAGATAGCACCTGAAAAAACAGAAATGTGCCAAGAAAAGGAAAAGACACTAGATTACAAGTCTGTTTCCTAGTCATAGATGTTTCATATTTTATCCTTTCTATAATCCAGTGTCATTTATTCTGACTATTGCTTCTTGACAATATATTACATTCAAATATAGCAGGAAATCTGTTAAGTTGTGGTATATTGCTTTTATGTCAATAGCATGTTTCGATGGTAGAATGAATGACTGTAAATTAAGATTATTCCCCATTAAAAGCTGACTTTTTTGATATCTACAGTCTCAACCAAATAGAAAATCCTTTATTTCTTGCCTTTGACCATTTTCTAATGGTATCAGAGCGCTGCAAAATCTTATGTCATGAGTGACTCAAATTATTTGTTCAAATTCAAGGGAAGGCTGGCCCATTCATTGAAGCTCTTTCAAGAACACTTATAAAATATAGGATCATCGCTTATTGGTTAGGTTCTTTGCAGTGCTGGACTTGGCAGTGCTAGGCTAACAGTTGGACTTGATGATCTTAAAGGTCTTTTCCAACCTAAAAGATTCCATGATTCTATGATTCTATGTTTATCTTATGTATCATGTTTACACATTGTCAGTGAAACTTATCTTCTAAAATGCTTTTATTTCTTTCAATATTACACATATTTTGATATTATACTTTCAGATCTGTCAACAATGTATCATCTGTTTTCTCTTGTCATCCACATTTTACTGTAAAAGTCAAAATGGTATAAGCATATGGAATGATAGAAAATTAAATTGCAACAATATACTTGTGATTTTGACAAGGTCTTAATGGTCTTTGCATCTGTTACACATTACAGAGTGAGTGTAATAATTGATTTTCTTCTGACTTTATGCAAAATTTACAATAGTTGGAAAAAATCTTATCTGTCAACATGATATACTTGACTGATAGATTTAACTTGGCAAATAGTGCTGTTATCTTTATCATAAAACATTACAGTTATGAAGAAATTTGAACTCATTGATAGATATAGATCAGAAGCAATTAGAAAATAATTTCAGAAGTCCTTTTTAAAAATGAATTGTATCTTTGAAAGACAATTTACTGCTTTAGTTTCGATATATTTCTTTATCGTATCAGTAAGGATATCATACCATAGAGTCTTATATTAGAAAAGTAATATGAAGATTTAGCCTGATGATTTTGTCTCAAAAGCTGTTTAACTATGTACTATTGCATTCATATAAGAGCCACCCCTTTTTTTTTTACTGGGGCAAACATATTTCCAGTAATGTTTCTTATTTTGATTAAGACAAAAAGTTTATACAATTTGTGCCAAGTGGATTTCACAATCACAATTAAAATATAAATGCTACTACAGATCAACGATATATTTTTGAGGTTGTCACTATAATAACTACACACATCTCCTTCTTACTAAAGGATCAGTCACCCATTAGACATATGTTTCCTTCAATACTTTTGTCTAAATTTAGTTCTAGTCATTGATTCTTGTTGTGCCTTTCTCTACACTGGAAAGGCTTTTATAATTTGATTGGTTTTATTTTGTTTTTCTGGTGAAAGGAATTAAAAACTATGATCAAGTTGGAATTTTTTTTTTACTGAAACAGATGAATTAATTTTAGTCTTTTGATATATGTTTTCTTCAGTGCTTTTATATCAGTTTTGTGCTTTTAGTTGCACTCTTGCCTGTATTTTGTTATCTAAAAAATGTAGTCATAAAAATTCAATGAAAACGTTTACAAATGGAAAATCACTTCTCTCTCTGTCCACACTATTTTGTATAAAATCCTTCTGAATTGTTTCTTTATTCTGACTTAAATCTTTTCCCGACTCACTACTTTTTATGAATGCACTATTTGTAGATATGGCCTTCATTTCTTGCTCCAAAACCTGTTTCTTTGCTTTGACTTTCTGTTTGATTGGCCCCAGCCAATCAGATGTTATGGACACTTCATGATTGATCTATCCTTCTAATTCTTTAATACACATCCCAATAGCCTTTGTATGATCTATACCTATTATCCACAGTAATTAATTACACTTAATTTGCATAGTATAGGCTCACTGTTTATAGTGCTATTTACCTCTTACACCAGCTTACTAGGTGACCTTCTTAAATTATGAGAGTTACATTTTGTGAGGAAATGTAACACATTTCCTTGGTGCAAATGTAACTGAAATCCATCTGGGAGAAAACCAAAGGGAAAAAGTAGACAAACCTTCTGTCTCCATAGGCAGAAATTTGTTGTTGCGTGCATTTATTCAGGCTCTTTTGAGCAGTGGAGAATACAGGGGAGTAAACGTGCATAAAGCACGGTAATTAGCTATTAAAAACTTTCTAAAAATCGATATCTTAATTGCTGCGTGCTATTCTCTAGTTTAGCAGAAGCTTCATCTTCCACACTGTTCATGTTATCATTTAATGTATATTAGCAGAATTCTCCATTGCATTTGAAGTCAATTTATGAAATATTAGCATTTAAAATATTTGCATGGATACAGCTTTTTAGTTAACGGACTGTACGGAGAGTATACTAAATTTATTCCATATAGACTAAAACCTTTCTTTATCCTGAAACACGCACATATCAGCAGAAGTGGAAGCTTCCCCACGATGCTGTAAAACCATAGGTTTAATCTCATCTGGAAGGCAGAGAAATTGGGTGTCCCTGCAATAACTCATCAATAAAGCTGAGCAGGTAGACAGAAGCAGATAACACTTTTTCCCTTTTGATGAGCAAATAACACATTGTCGTGGTGGAAAGATGTTTTTAGTTTGGGCAGAAAATAATGTATCCTGTCACACTGATAGGTGTGTTGGTTTAAACGATTGCTGTATCCAACACTAACAGGTTTCAGAAAAGTTGGAAAAAAGCTATTTTGTTTTGGAAATAGAGTCCAGAGGCTAGGATTTTCTTTTCATGGCCAAGATATATCAGTCCTGATGGTGTGACAATGGGTCAGGATAAGGAACTAATAGTGTATTGATTTTGCATTGTACAAATTCTATCTATTTTCTCAAATGTTTAAGGAGACATGTATAGGTCACTGATGTGAGCAGAGGCTGATGTTGTTATTCTTGTATACGGCTGCCTGGCTGAGGTTTGTGTTTATGTGAGTTTATTAGTATTTTTTTAAACTATTGTGTTCTCGTCGTAAATACTAAAGGTGTGTTGTGGCACCTTAAACACCGGATCTGTCATTCTGCAATGGGAAAGAAATGGAAACAAATTTAAGAAGGCAAATACACAAGGAATTATCTGAGGCTTTAAGATCAATTAAAAAAATATCTGTAATATATCTACATTTGATTTGTTCAGAAATTCAGTTGATACAGTTTTGGACAATCAAGGATATAGTGCCCTATTTTATTGCATTGCAAGCAGTTTGTTCTAGTAATAAATATTTTTTTCTACTGTTATATTATAGAAGATGCTTACATTCTTAGTTAATTGTACACATAGACTAATCGATGTTAAAATACTGAAAAAATACTAGTGACCTAAACAAATGTATAGAGGTAATACCACCTTGTAAATCCAGTACAAAAAATATTCATATGCCTTCATCACCTCCAATGACAGGGTAAAAGCTTGATGTTCTCCAAAATGCTTCTTATTGCAGTAGAACTGAAGTTTTCATAAAAACATTGTTCCTGGAAATTTCTTCGTTATGACAGTTTCTTATTTTATTTTCTTGTTTATAATGAAATGAAACAGTATTTAAGTGCCATAAATTATGAATACACATTACCTCATTAAAAAAGTTCAGATAAAATTCATCTCCAAACTAAAAATTATACTGTTAATATTTGAGTATTTGAGTACTATAACTGAATACATAGACAGATATTTTCAAGTCTGGTGTGTTAGGTATAAATTTCCTGAAAGTTTGCTAATAGTTTAATTTATTTATTTTAAAATTTGATACTTGTTATCTATTTCTTTTCACATTGGTACAAGTTTTGTCACAATTCATCTTAGGTAATCATCACAGCTGTAGTAACTAATATTCAAAGTTAAAAATTTTACTTTTTTTCCAAGAAGTTGCCTATCTGATCTAAATAAAGAACATTTTATCAAATTCTACCACCTTTGCTATTTTAGTGATGATCACATTTTTAATCAAGCTTTCAATCTTTTATGTGTTTACCTGCAATTCAATGCTCATGTAGAATTCAGACAGAATAAAATTCAAATTTTTTCAAAGTAAAACATAAGGCTATTTGACATCTTTATTTTTGCAAGAAATGAGTAACTAACTTTTGGTCACTCTCTAGCCACTCCATATTAAACCATATAATCTGAAGATCACCTATGTCCTCTATGCCTTTTAGAAAACCAGATAGTACATTTTGTTTAAAGGTGCTGATGATCTAAAGTTTATAGAAGACACAAGCTAAATTTTACAGTGCACACGAAACAATAGTACATTGGCAGGGATTAAGAGGCAAGCATTCGGGAATTTTGTACGTGGAAATCCTTATTCACTTATCTATCTGTACTACAGATTCTGTTTTCCAAATGGAAAAAAAACAGTACAACTTTATTTAGCAAGGTGTCGTGAAAGGTTAAAGTCATTATAAAATATTATACATATGTACATAGTTATGGCTACATAGTCTATACTTACAGTTAAGTATGCATATATGTAACTGTAGAATATAGTTGCTGGTGACAAAAAACTCTTTAAACAACATATCTAAGACACTAAAATAACATGACCATATGGGCCTGAGGAGTATGGCAGAGTGCCATACACTTTTAAAATAACTTTTACTGGCACAAAAAGAGCAAGCATTTTATTATTTCTCATCTCCCATTCTATATACATAGGCTTTAATTACTTAATTCCCTGAGATTCCATTTTAAAATCATTCAACAGTCTTGCTTTAAAAGCATTGTGACAATACAAAGCAATAAATCACACAGAACTTGATATGATTCTGTTGTGTCATATTATCTTACTGTTACAAGCCTCATCAAAAGATATTTTAATGCACATTTATTGAAACATTAATTTCTTCTTCCTGTATACCGCATAGTTCAAAGTAACTTGTTTGACAAGTAGGATCTAATATTTCAGTGAGAGGGATGAATAAAAAATTTTCTTTTCCAATAAGAATATTTTACACAGCATATTCCCTCTTTTATACAATACTACCTTTTTCGTCTTTTGAAGTATAAACCGGATAGAGAAAAACAAATTTATCCTTTGCATCTTTGAAGTGATGTTTTACTGTGATCAAATACGAAAAACTTTTACCATTTCTTGTCAATGTACCCTGTTCAGTACCTCTCTGGGAAGCATTTTTATTTGATAAAAATAATAGGATATCACAACTACTGAGGATACGAGATTTCTGATTGCTTGTAATTCATCCATTCTCCTAGAAGCATATAACTGGTATTTGAAGCACCTTCACCCTGACTCATAGAGGTCAGTCCAAACATATATCAGCCTCTGAAATATTTTGATTTAAAATACTTTATTCACTCATTTTTTTTCAGTAATATGATCAATTACTAAATATCGTTAAAAAAAATTCTGTCATAATTTTATGTATTTGTTAGCCTATGCAGTTATGATTTGTATTCACTTTGACACTAAATTAAAAATTCGTAAGATATTCAAACATCCTTAACCCTACAAGTTACAGGCATCTTTAATTTGCTTCCTACATCATTACTTCTTATTCCTTATATTGTCTATAACATGAAATATAAAATATATCTTTTAGGCTAGAAGTACATACTTTCTATGTAACCTGAGTGAGGAATAGTTATGAATAAATTTAGGCTGATTGTAATGTTTCTTTCCATTAGTATAACATTACATTTGCTGAACTCCCCTGGTTTAAGCCCAGTTGGCAGCTCAGCCCCATCCAGGTGCTTGCTCACTGTCCCGCAGGATGATGGGGAAGAGTGGGAAGGGTAAAAGTGAGAAAACTTGTAGGTTGAGTTAAAGACAGTTTAATAGGGAAAGCAAAAGCCGCACACGCCAGTAAAGCAAACCCAAAAACTTTTGGCTAACAACTGTCAGTTGGATGACAGTGATTTAAAAAAGAAGGGAAAGAGTTAATTTTTTTATCATGAAAGACCTTAAAACCTATTTAAATGAAAAGACAGTTTTAACAGCTTGTGCTCCTGAAACAAGACTTTTTCCTAGCACAAAGGATTCTCACTTAGTGCCTCAAGGTGGTAATCCATTCTGTTTATCTTGATGCCATTTCTATTCTCGCAGAAATTTGCACTTGTTGCCTTGAGATAAAAGAGCTAATGTGAACACCAGACCAGAGGTAGAGCTTTCACTGTATACCTGGCACTTCCCTTTTGAAATAATTAATCATTCTAAATTATAATTAATGTTAAAAATACAGTTAGATATAGAAAGAAGATCCCAACTTAATGGAAATAAAAAGGGGCTGTCTGAAGCAAAAGGGTGTATTGGACCTGTGACAGGATTTTTTAGTTCAGGGGTGTCAAAACCTACTTTGCTTCTCATCATTTTAGCTCAGGGCTGTTGCACCCTTATCCACCTTCTTTCTGGTTACAAAAACTCTCCTCCCAGCAGCTGGATTCATTTTCATGAGTTTTTAAATGATACATTATTGATTGGCTTAGGACGGAGACAGTTTAACACATTAAAATTGCTGTTAAATGAGATCTTTTTTTAGTATCATCTGCAATGCAGTCCTCCATGGCCGTGTCTTTCCCTTTTTCAGACTTTCCCTATTCACCCTTGGATTAATTTTAATTAAAACAGTAATTTTTGTTTCATCATGTTTTTGATAGTGTGCATAGGTTCAAAGATGATGGACAATATTAAACTCAGAAAAGATTCATCTTGCTATTTCGAAATAGATTTTTGGATAAATATATAGACATATTTTCAGAAAGAAAACAATGGTGGGAAATAGTGCACAGACAAAAGTGGTAAAATTTCCACTTGTTTTTAGAATCTAATCCAAAGCTTTAATGTTGTTGAAATAATCAGAAATCTTTCCCTCAGTCTGTGATGAAGAGTACCATCTTTCCTAATTTCAAACTGTCAGATACAAGAGACTAGGTAAGATTCCTTCCAAAGTTTTAATAAAGATGATGTATTAGTGATTTATTCTGAATATGATAGAGTTTTTATTTTTAAAACAAACTGTACACAAAGTGACCTAAAAGACCATAGTGGGAGCACTTGTTACATATCAGAAACCGAGGACCAAAGATATGGTCATCATGTTTCCTCTTCTTATACCTCTGATACAGCTCCAACATTAATGAGGAATTGCCTAAGACATGTAATGCAGGAATCCTAATGCACCTGGAAAATGGGATAACAATACTGAGAGATATAAAACTAGGAGAAACCTGGTCCAGCTTTCTTCATGCTGTTGTATGCATCTTTTCATCTAATGAAGATACCAGCTCCAGCATACAACTGTTGAGTTTTTTCCTACTGTGCTGCTAAGGCTATCTTCTATTATCAGTTATAAATATTTTTTTAAAAAATTGCTCTATTATTTTCATGGTGCACGTATACCCTTTTCCAACATTAGTTTTTTCCTGCCTAATCTTTACCTTCATGTACTATAAACATCAATCATATCCCTTTCCGGCTTTATATTCCTAAGTTAAACAAGATAACCTCTATTTTCCAATCATAGTTCAATTTTCTGTTTTCTTAATCACAGCTGTGAATTGTATGTTAACTTTTCCTGTCTTATTTCTTCCGTATTGAGGATACATGCCAGCTAAGGTCTTGCACAATGGCATTATTACTTACCCATTGCTTCTGGAGATGTTACTCTGCACATCCAAAAATTAGATTTTTTTTTTTTTTTTTTTGAGTCACATTTCATAGCTGGCTCTTAAACATCCTCTGAGACACTAATCCACCTATGTCATCTTCCTTTTCTGTCATTCCACTTTTAAGAACCCTTGGTTTACAGTAGAAATTCATAGTAATAAATTCTTGGTTCTAAGTCCTAAGTTAATTCCATTTCACATCCTGTCCAAGTTAGAAGCTCAGTCATCAGAAGCAAAATAAAAAGACAGAAAGGGTGATTCTGTTCATTCAAGACCAGAATAATCTTTTAGAAGTGCTTCTTTCTTTCTGTTAACTTTAGAAAGGGTCTAAGTGGACCGAGGTCTCATCTATCCTCACATAAGTAGCCGAAGTGCCTACTGATTCTGGACGACTTCTGCGCAGACAGTACATGGAGAACGCAATTAGATTCATTGTCCCAGAAATAAACTGTTGGTGGGCAGGTCAATGAAAGCATTAAAAAAAAGATGGGGCAGGTGTATCATATGCTCTAGTGTATTGTCTAAGTTGTATATTTAGAAGCAATGACTCCAGGACGTAGCTGTAGAATAGAGGAGCTGTCTACTGAACAGTTATTGCTGTGAAAAAAACCATCACAGTAGGTGATCCCCCAGAAAATTACTGCTGCACAGGACAAATGCAAAATTGTTAGGGCTTCTGATTTTAGAACCCATGTAACAAACCCCAGAATACTTCTAATCATTTTCATATCTGCTACTTAAAAAAATAATGATAAAAAGCTGAAAAAGTGAAAAGCTACAGAAAATATTTGAGAGGTGGAGCAAATTTATCGTTAAAGCCTTAAGTAGCTGTTATTTCAGGAAAAAAGGATTGAAAGGTGATAGAATATAGTACAATCTCAGCAAAGATACTTGATAATCCAGAGGTCAGTGTACTGGTTTTGGCTGGGATAGAGTTAATTTTCTTCCCAGTAGCTGGCATGGGGCTGTGGTTTGGATTTGTGCTGGAAACAGTGCTGATTGCACAGGGTTGGTTTAGTCATTGCTGAGCAGTGCTTGCCCAGAGCCGAGGGCTGTTCTGCTTCTCCCCCCACCCCACCAGCGAGGAGGCTGGGGGGGCACAAGGGGTCGGGGGGGGACACAGCCGGGACAGCTGACCCCGACTGACCCCAGGGACGTCCCACACCAGAGGACGTCATGCTCGGCAAGAAAATCTGGGGGAAGAAGAAGGAGGGGGGACGTTGGGAGCGATGGCGTTTGTCTTCCCAAGGGAGCGTTGGGCGTGCTGGAGCCCTGCTGTCCTGGAGATGGCTGAACTCCTGCCTGCCCCTGGGAAGGGGGGAATGGATTCCCGGGTTTGCTCTGCTTGTGTGCTTGGCTTTTGCTTTCCCTATTAAACTGTGAACCCACAAGTTTTCTCACTTGTACCCTTCCGATTCTCTCCCCCACCACACCAGTGAGGAGTGAGCAAGCAGCTGCGTGAGGCTGAGCTGCTGGCTGGGGTTAAACCATGACACTACTTTGAAGTTTTTGTGCTTCAGTTTGGTGATCAGGGACATTTATTTGCCATATTAGTGGAATGGTCATAGAATAATTTTGACATTTTTATCACCTGATAAATATTGTCACCTACTTACTTTATAATACTTCCTATTTATTGGGCAATCTTTGAGTTTTCATAGCGCATCTGAAAACCTGTTGCAAAACATTGAAAGCAAAATCTCCACAATGGCTATACATGTGTTTACCCTTGCTGAGTGACAAGAATCCTGCCAACTACAGTTCGGTGCTTGTACAACCTGATGTAGAATACTAATTCTTAGCACAAAATGATTTAGCAAACATAAGATACACATGAGAGAACTGAGAACAGAACATCTATAATTAACTTACAGGACAAAATAAAGCTTAAAATATTATTTACTGATAATTTTCCTATCTTTTGTGTTTTGTTTTGTTTTGTTTTGTTTTGATATATATATTTCATTTGTCTCTACTCTCCTTTAATCATTCCAAGCTTTTGAAATCCTTTGATGTTAAAGAAAATCGGTTTCCTCTCTAGTTTAGCTACTGAGACCCGTACTGGCAAAGGGTGAATCACCATCACAGGGTTTGTAAAAAAAAAAATCTTAATTGCATCATTATTTGGAATACGGAAACTGCTTCAGGGATCAGGAGGGTGGGAAGGAGGGAATCTGGGAATGCCCTGGTTCCAACCCATTTTCTAGTCTTGGTAAAAATGTTGGAAGTGGAATAGCGGCTCATAGAAATCAAACTTAATCCTTTTAAACATAGATAGCAAGGCTTAAAAGTGTGAAGATACAGACCGCAAAACTAAAAATTGAGGTCGCTAAGCCACAAACCTAAGCAAAATTGAACAATACACATTTCATCAGCACAAAAGCCTCCACAATTAGAAGGCACTAACAGCCTTCAGGATTGTGAATTTTCCAACAAATATTTCAGATAGTGGATTAGGCTGTGTGCTCATAACTAAACTATCTTTTTCTCAGATATCGGTCCTTTTGTCTCTATTCCTACAGTTCCTAACAGTGGCTAAATGTAGTCTTTAGGATAAAGCAAGTTTTTCACCCTTGGATCAATAATGAATGTATTGACCTAGCTACATTAAGGAATAATGATAAGTATTGGGTCAGGGAATCTTTTTGCACTTGAGATAAGCCAGAAATATAGTTAGCACTGGTATTAGAGGCCTGATACACTGCAGTTTAGTATGTGTAAATATAGGGAGAAATTAACTTGACTTTGAGACTTGACTTACTCTGGCATAAAAAAGCTTAATCTGGCTCCTGGTGGGTTTTATTTTAACTTTTTATTCAGGAGTCTCACTAACTGATCTGAATGACATTGTTGCTTAACTTCATTACCATTTTATTTGCCTTAGCATTAGCATTAGAACCACTGACAGTGATGATTTGTGTAATTCATTTGATCTGTCACTTTCTTCTCTTGGGCTCTACTTTACAAGATGCCACCTCTTCTTATTTTCACTTCTGCCCACATTTTAGGTAGAGGTTAGTAAAAAGTTTGTTATATGAGCCTAAATAAAAAAATGTAGAATAGGAACACTTAGGACGGGATTTTTTCATTCCCTACTGGCTGACCTGCAAGGAAAGGAGAAATTTTATGACGATCAGAGGACAAAGCTGTGAGGTTTTTGAAGATGAAAAGATGAAGTTTTGGGTTTCTACTTCAAGAACTGTTACTGTTGTCTACAGCCTACACATTTAATACAGTATCTTTTGGGAAGTAAGAATTTTAGGCTTTGCTGACATCAGAGACTTGAGTTGCTTTGAAATTCAGTATTACCTGTACAGAAACAACAAATCTCAGTTCTTTCAATATGGAATCACCTTAAAAGACTGGAGCAGGAGTTGAAAAGAGGAGTGCTAAAAGGCTTTATAGAAACCCCCCTTATATCAATCTAGCCATATCTGCTCAGCTGAGGGCTCCCATTGTCTTCTACCCTTTATGCCTCTCCTTTTCTCCTGCCTCCAATTCCCTCATTTTTTTTTCATCCAGGAAACATAAAGGTTTAGTAGTAGCTTGTCGAGACTACATAAGCTGTTATAGGCAAAGGTGAGGAAACTGTTGCCACATGCTCAGCTGCCCTCCTAATTTCACCTTCAGGACAGTAAAGGAAGTAGGGAAGCAATTGGTGGGTGATTGTTAAAAATAATGGCTAGTATTTTAAAATATGGCATCTGAACAATATGTAAATGCACATAACATTCTACAGAGTGGGAGGTGGTGAGCCTTTCAAGTAGATGCAGGCAAAGAAAGAGGGAAAGGGGAGAGAAGGAGTTCTTGTCCTGTTACATCTTTTTCCTGAGTCTTCCCATGGTTTAAGTGTAAAGAATTAATATGCCATAAATATAAGGGCAAACATGTCTCAGAAGAAGCCTCATGCTTTCAGACTCTTCTTACCCAACTCTTCTCTGTTGCTTTTATGTTTCTAGCCCACTCTTCTTTCCTCAGCCAGAGAACCTTTCATAGAAACATTTAATAGAAGCTGGAAACATGGCAGAAGCTGGAAGGATGTGAGAATGTAAAGATATCTGTGTCAATACTAATTTCCTTCCTTTTGAAGCTACAACCTTCCACCATCACCCAAAAGCCTGGTTTGCTTTTACTCATCAATCTCATAATCTGAGTGCATAAAAAAAAGAAAAGAATCACGATATCTTCTACCAGCAATGATGGTGGAATGGCTAATACCATTTGGTGGGTAACAAAAAGACACTTAAGTGCTGCAGCTGAATGCCGAAGAAATTTGTCAGTGTTCCAAGTTTCCAAGTTTTTACTTAACTATTGTCATTTTGTGTCTCTGAACAACATTCCTCTACCACTTACCCGTTTTCTGCATTGTACATTCAAATGCACAATGCACGTTTCATAGGAAATAGCTTTTGAAGTTTCAGAAATAATTCTCTTTGCAGTGATAATCTGCATTTTTCGCACCAAGAACTAGATAAGCTCAGCCTGTTGTAAAACAGCTTAAGATAAAAAAGCTAAGCTAAACTAAGATAAGATAAAGGTTGTAAAGCTGAATGGCTGAGTTTTGGTAAGGTTGCAGTCATAATCTTGTAATATTGCAATTTAAAAAAGTCATTGAAAAAGAGTAAGTCTCAAGCACTCCACATTTCATGTCCAAGAGAAAAAAACAAACAGACAAGCTTATTGAAATCAAACTTTCTTACAGAGCAAAACTTAAATTTTGCATGTTTATATACTGATTGAGATGGAGGTTACATTACACCTCTTTTAAACTGCTTCACAGGTAAAGCTGAGCCTCAAAATGATACTCCTTCTAAAGGAATGAATCACTGTGTACGTAGAAGCCATCTAGGAGGTTCACATCAGCCTTCTTGCTGAAGAAGGCGTGATGTGAGGCTCAGAAGAAAAGATTCACAGGAGTCTAATTATCAGTTCCCAAATGGTGGTCAGCAATAAGCAACCATGTTATTTCCCACCTTCCCCATAAAACCATATAAAACCTAAAATGTAGCAACTAATTGGTGTTGAAAGGTTAGCTAGGAACTATAAAAATTCCGAGTGCTGACAGCAATTTATTGATTCAAAACATTCAACCGCAGCCAAAGACATTATAAAGCATCTCCTTGGTGTAACAGAAGCTTGTTCTAATTTGCATGTCTCCAATGGGATGAACAAATTAGAAATAAATATTAAGATACATATGACTATATTCTGGAATACAACCTCTCTCATAATTACCTACATAAAGTGTATGGACTGAAATAATATAGTAAAATTTAAGGCATAATAATAAAATCATGTTAACTAATAAATTTCTGATCTTCTACTATAGTAAAAGGATTTAAAATATATATAAAGGTATGCAGGGAAGACATTATTATATATGATTCAAATGAAAAAGAAGACAGACTAAAAGACACCATAAGATAATAAAAGGAAAAGCAAGGTGAGTAAGATGGCTGTAGAAATGTTTCTTTTTGATATAGGAATAATTTTTGTAGAAACCGTAAGTCACAGCACTAACCTGAAAGAGTCACTGTGCAAAATTTTTAAAGGAAAGGTAATGGTGATTTTTAGCACAGTAAGTGGTAAAATTATTCATCAGATTCAGTTCCGTTATGGACACAAATCAAGAGAGTCCTGTGTATGCATGTTTTCTAAAATACAATGAGGGGAATTATGTGACCTAAGAATGTGAGTGAAAATTAGACCCTGTCACTTCTTTCCCTTCATTTTTCTAATAGTGGGCATTTTCTTGTGTAGACAATCTGTGACTAAAGAGAATTAGACTTCTTTTGGAGAATTGTTGGATGGCCACAGGACTTTAAACTGTAGTGTTATACAAAGTGAAAATCCCCAAACTAACCTAAATGGCTTGTGTCTTTCTTGGATTCCAAAGTTTGACAAATTCAGTTAAAATTATCATAATAAAATGAACTATGAATCTTAGAATGAAAGCTGGATTCAGGAAATTTAAATATTCTTGAGTGGTCATTTTTGTACAACAGTTTGACTCCTGCTTTTGGCTGTATAAAAGGGACAAAATTCGGAGTTGAAGTTGGGACAATGGTAATTGTTAAAGGATGTAATCTTCATTTGAAGCAAAATCTGTCACTGTTCTTTATGCTAGGAAAAGAATTACCTCTCAACTATCGTGGGACTATTTGTAAATAGCACTGGACAGCATCAGTAGTACTACAAAAATTATACACTCCACTAAAATCAAGAGCAATATCTGTGCTTATTTTTGCATAATTTTCTAGCCAATAATATATCTGAAATACTTCTATTTGCTTTCCTAATAGTTGCACTGAGTAAGGTTCATTTATGTCATAGCATCAAATATAGATCAGTGCCTTCATGAATGAGATTTTTTTTATCCTAAAAAATAGATAAAATATTCCCTATCAAATGCTTCCAGAACCGTGTAAAAGAACAGTAATTACAAAGTGACATAACTTCTACACAAGCCTCACTAATCTGCCAGTCAGTTTACCAGAATCACTGTCTGGAAGGGACAGTTTTGTTCCACTGGCTGTAGAGTGTAGTTTGGAAATTGAGGATCGGCCTTTAGACACTTCAGGCAAGTGATTTAGATTACCTGGGCTGAAAGAAGGCTAAACCAATTACAAAATGCCCGTGACTGTTGAAAATAAGGAAGAATAAACAAGCAAGCCCACTACCGTGCATTTCTAGTATGACAGAAGCACTGAATTTTATTTTCTGCCATCGAATATTTGAAGATGTGAGATTCAGTGAAGATCTTGCAACCTGGTGTTCGAACAGTGGCATACAGATTGCCTCACTGAAGCAAGCTGGGGCTGTTTTGTAGGTGATATTATTACAGCATGTATTACATAGTACAGAATTGGGCCCTAGGAGTAAAACAAGGATAATTTCTCGAACATTCGCCATCTAGTGGCAGGTTTAATAACGATACCCAGGTTCAGAACAGGTATACGGTGGGTGCAATAAGGCAGCACACAGAACAACCTGACGATAGTTTGACAAACAACTGCAAGCGCAGTCTGAGACGTGATCTCGAGGAAGATTCCTCATTTCAGTAAAATGAACTTTACTGGAGGTAAAAAAACCACCATAATCTTTTGAAATGCTGCAGAACAAGGTGTCACATGACCTCTCAGCGATAACAAATACCTACCTTGATAAAGTATACCTACCCTATCTATTTAGGTAGATGCCCTGAAATCCTGATGTAATCCCCCTTTCTCAGTTAGCCAGAAGGAATGTTCATCGGTGCAACTTAGTTACTTGGAAGTGATGTTTTTTCACTGTGCTCCTTTGGTTTCACTTCAGTCACTCAATGCAAACTCTATCAAAATGGATTAACTTTTAGAGCCATGAGAGAAGAATACACTTTTTTCTTAAAGAAAATTTAAAGGAAATTCATTACTTTGTCAGACTCCAATTTTTGTAACCCCTACACTCTTAGTCTTTAGGCACAAATAAGAAGTTGGACTAAGCAGCACAGTAAATACATGAAAATACTACCCACTTCTTTAGCCTTAATTACCACATCTACTGTAAAAGAAAGAAAATTTATTATGCTAACTAGGTGGTAATCACATCCAGAAAAAGATTCAAAGTACAAAGTAGTAAAGCGTAAATGACATTTGAACAAAAGGTCTGTGGGTTTTGTTTCATCCAACTAAGGAAAAAAAAAAAAAAACCCAACAAAAAAACAAACAAGCCTCTAAAAGATAGAAAAAGTCTCTGAGATCTTAGCAATATACATACTTTATTCTAAAGTGAAAAATATTTTAACTGATTAGGTTTCTAATAAGAGTCTTTTTACCGTAAAATAAATGTAACCTTAGTGACTTACAGTACAATTGATCCCTTTACTCCAAAAAAATCAAACGTGAAACCAGATACTTTTTTATTGCTAATTTTTTTTCTGTCACAATATACATTTCACAATTAAAGGAATTCAAATGTGATGCAAAGCCTGGAGATGCAGATGTCGGAAGTCCACTGTCGATAAGGAAGTTGAAAGAGGAAAATTTAAGCTTTTGTATATACGTAATAGTTAATGAAAAGTCAAAAGATAGTTTATTTGTCCTGACATCAACAAATATCTGATTTAATTTGATTATTTATACTGCTAAGTTGGTAAAATGGTAGGGTTTTGTAAGATAGTAACTGTTCTGCCTAGCTAATATTTTTTTAACTGAACCATCCTTTCTAAAATGGTGAATGGTTTGGGTTACTCTTACATATGCAGCAGGAGTTAAATTGATTGTGTAAGAAGTATGAGCATTTTTAAATGTGTTGATAAAGTGTCTGAAGCTGAAATCAATTAGTTCACAGCACACATATAGATACAGTTAAAAACTTATAATACTAATAGCATATTTTAAATATGCCAACAAAGAAAAAGAAACTCTAATACCACTGTAAACTGTGAGGAAAGAAACTAATTTACTGAAGACACTCTACATATATTGCTTTGAGTGAAATAAATGTTTAAATAATCTATACTCACCAAAAATTGAAATAAATGTTTAAATAATCTATACTCACCAAAAATCAGTTTCAACATGTATACAATGCTTACTCTTCTAAGCATTCTAACACCACTTGTGTATTAACAGCATAACAAATGTAATCTATCTCAAAATTTGTAAGTACTTTTAAAATGTATTGTCAGGACCTTTTTTCTGCCTATTACCTAAATGGCCCTTTCCTTTTTCCCAGTCCCCCAGTTCGTAAACATAACATACCCACATATCCTGCATGCGCGTAATAAATCCATACATACGTGCAAGGGAGACAGACAGCCAATGCTATGCACGCAACTTTTCCTTTGCTTTAACTACATGAAAAGATTTGGAAAAAGTTTCCTCCCAAAATTCACGTTTTTCTTTCCAGCAGACATACAACATTCCTAGAAATGAGTAAGGGGAACCCCACACCAAAAAAACCCAGACAACCCAAACAAAGCGTGCTTCCCTCTAACGTGTGGGAAGAGAGACTCGATGGTCTTTCTAGCGCAAAGCCTGTGACCACCTGGCAAGAAACTGAGGTAGGACGAGGAGCGAGTGGCAAGGCGTCCCTGTGTGACAGTAAGATACGTTACCACTAGGCAAACTTGAAACACGTACTATGCAACATTATGTCATATTGTAATGAAAAACAGGTAAATATATGTTTATGTATAGGGAGCTCAGGTATGACCTCTTTCTAATTGCATGGGGATAGTTTCTAAGACAACAGTTGCAAAAAATTCATTAAACTATAAAATGGAGGCAGTACAAGCCAATTGTTGCTCGCTTTTGAGACTGTATCAAGTTTTGGTGGGTTTTGCTTTTTTTTTTTTTTTTCACCTTAAAGACTTCAGCTACAAGAAACAAGTTATTTCAGAGAATCCCTTCTTTCTAAGTATGTGGTTTAGTCCATTTGTTCACAGAGAAAAAAACCAGAATTGTTAATATTTGAAAAAAAAAAAAAAATCAAAACCTGTCATTGTATTTATTTGTGTTTCTCAGTTTTCTTTCTAATGTTTCGGTTTGGCAGGACTTTACAGTGTCTTACTTATGTAATTTTTGTAATAATTAACATTTTATTAAGTCACTATTAAAAAAATTTTAATTTTGTATTAATTAATTTAATTCTTGCAAGTATACTGCGCAGGCTGCATGCAAGGATTTTTACAGTTTAATATCACTGTTAGTCTGATCACTCTTGACTGGCCTGCATTGGTTCACTACTCACTTTTTATCTTATCTGAATATCAGTCCCTATTATACGACATGGCCTGTATGGGTAAAGTCAATACACAACAGAAATACAAACTTCTAAGTATTTGCATCTCTGTGAAAATCCAGCCCTTCTAATTCAAAACACAAAACTGTGATCTTAATCTGTTTTTCCAGTTGGTGGAAATTGGACAGTGCTTTGAACAGTGAACCCTTGATCTTAACAGGAATTTCTGAGTTTACCATGCTGAAAACTATTATAAAACAACCTTTTAAATTATATTGCTCTACTGAAGCCCCTCATAAATTTTGTAGTTTGGTTGGTTGCTTGCTTTTTTTTCTGAAGCTTATTCATTTATTTCACTTTGTGTGTTTCTGACTTGTGCATAGTTTTTTGGTGGGTTTTTTTTCCTGTAATTTGTATAGTTTTTCTATGGGTAAGTCAACAGTCACAGAAAGCATTGAGAATATAGTTACAGACATTTTTTATGTTTATATGACTGTTTGGTTAGGTTTTGTTTACATTTTAAAAAGTCAAGTATTTTCAGTACAAATCCTGCACTATCATAGACAAAGCAGAATATATTCAAGAAAAACTATACATACTGGCACAAAAATATACCTAATAATACTTCTGTCTGTAACTCAAAATCATATCTTTAAAGAGGTTAAGAAACCCCTGCTCATACAGTAAATAATTTGGGTCAGCTTTTCTGAAATTTTATTTATTCCTGCAGGTTAGAGATTGCTTGAGGATTCCTGGCCTCATGAAATAGAGATGTAGCTAAATCACTTTGACAGTGAAAGGGCAAAATCTTTGGATATGAATACAATAAAAGCTTTACTAATGGTAGACATAACTGCACTCTGCAGCTCTTCTCACAAAATCCTGGGTCAATGCCATGTACTTTTAAAACTGCTGCGCTTCAGTAAAGTTAATTACAATTTTCACATAGGCAAAACTGCTTGCAAGTTTATTTAGAAAAAAAAAAATAACAAAGTGTAACTATAAAAGTGGCTATCAAACAGATGTACTTGATAAGAAGGAGCAGTAGACTTCCTCAAAAAGTGCATGCTTGGGAAGATATCCAGTTCAAAGGTTTTTCAATACATCCTCTATATATACATCTTATAATTGAGCAGCATATATCAGCTTTTTATACTTCTCCTGTTTCTCCAAGAACAACTGTTTTTTCTACGTATTGAGTCCCAGATTTTTGTTTTGTTATGAATGTGCTGTTCCATAATTCACAGTCAAAGTTTGAGAAAGAAATAATCTGTGATTTATGTAGGTATGCAATGTTGTAAAAAAATATATTTCCTGTTTGAATTCTATTTTAAAATTTAAAAAGGAAGAGCAAAAATCTGTCAGAAAAGGTAAAACTAACAATAAAACAACAAAAGAAATTTCTGGTGTAAGAGGGCTTGTATTAGTTTCAGCATGATAAAGATCCCAGTATGGATTAACGTTATAGTTCTACTTTCATTCTGTTCAAATAGAAAAGATAGACAAGTGGCAAAGTTCCAATTTTATTGAGGAAAAGAAGGTTTGGTTACTGAATGAACTGAGCTTTACACTTTATACAGCGAATATATCCAGATAAGAAATTCCCAAGTTCTTTGCAGATAATTAGTTTTATTGTTATATTTGATTTTTCTGAAGCAAAAGACTGAGGTTTTCAATTGCATGAAACAAAATCTGAAATTCTAAAATTTTTCATTTTAAAAGCTAGGTCAAGTCTCAGTCCAAAGCATTTTTTTACAGCACTACAATACAGCATGTAGTGGGGACATAAAAAAGATAGGGCAGATAACTTCCAGCTAACACTGCTCTTAAAATCTTTGACTCAGTAAACCAGTTATTTGAAAACTCTTCTGATTTACAGCAGATAAGAATCTGGCCCTCAGATAGGGTGACTAATGAAACAGATAAAGACAAAATATGCCCCCAAAGCCAAGCTTTATATTCTTTTTTTCTCTCCTAATGATGTTAAAGGGCATAAATTTGGATTCTAAAACAAGGTACTAAAGAATAAAAATACAATGTACAAGGCTAGAAACTGATCCTTCATTTTGCAAAATTGTAATGGAATATTTACACTTCAGTGTTTGAAGTCATTGCAAAGACATTTTCATTTAAATTATTTCAACAAACAGAGTGGGAATAAATAAATTGAAGCAACTGCAACTGTTAACGAGTTCTCTAAGTAGCTGAGAAAGATTCTGACATCTGCTACAGCTGCTGGTAGAGTGATTCGATTTAGGAATGTTAATAACTCTGCTTTGATATCTTTGAACAATTTGAATACATTTTTAAAATTTTGAATGTAGAGTTCAAGCTGTGCATCTTCAGTCAAAGACAATCGAAGTTATATGACTGAAACCTAAACCATTCTTCAAAAACATAAATGACAACATCTTGCTTTTGCTTTATTAATTATCTAGAACACTGATATTTAAAATCCAGCAAATATAACCTGCTTTTTTTTTTAAAAAAAAAGGTCATAAAAAAAGCAGCACTTGTTCTTTCTTCCTCATTTCCTTTTTAAAAAGTATATTTTAAAGTGAAAGTTTTCAAGTTTTCATCCTGTATCCAACGCTAGGAGCCAAAAAGTGTACAACATTTGACATTCTTGTGACTCACTTATCACTGAAATCTTTTGAACAGAGGCTTTCCAAAATCTCTGTCCTGTGTGGGTGGTTCATTCAGGATCCGCTCAGGCGAAATATGGCTGTGATTGTATTAAGTTTGATGGGGCATCAACGATCTGCATCATCCTCAAACCACCCACTGCTGCTTTAATTGCTTTGGCAGGATTGTTAAGCCAATTAACATCAAGTCTCTACAAAATTAAAGTCTTCTGACTCTACTCCATGCAGTTTACTGTTATATCCACATCACAATTTATATTTTACTGTTAGCAAAGGAAAAAATTGCAAAGTATTTTGAAGATGGAGAAGAATCAAATTTGCTTTTTTCTTCTTTCACTGTTCTCCTGCCCTAGTTCCATTCAGCTAATTAATCATATAATTTTAATGTGAAGTATTTATGCACTTTTAACATGCATTCTATTAGTAAGCGTGTTTAGAAAGCCAAGATTAACTGCATATTTTAAGAAAGAGTGAGAGCTATCACTCTTTCAAGCATCCTACAGAGAATGCCAAGAGAAAATTATACCCCTAGCTATTAATTAGTATTATTGACAAATGTGGGGGAAAGCCAGCTGAACACTTTCATGTTGACCTGAACTAATGAAAATACTGCGTGCTTTTATCTAAATGCCTCCTTCAGACGCTTGGCTGACATTGTCTGGAAGGGTTTTTGCGAAAGCCTGTCTCTTCAGTTCTTTGGGTGATGCATGTGTAAGCCACCATGTGCTTTGCCACGTACAGAGTACAAGCTGCCGGTACTTTTTGAAGAAACTTTGACTTTTGCCTTTTAAGACATTTTCATTTCCTGAAAAGTGATTTTAGATGACGTAACAAATGCACCGAGAGTTAGAACTACATTGTTACCACACATTTTGTATTTTTAGGGTCATTTACATTGTTAGGGTCAAAAGCTCTTCCCTAATACTAACATTAAATTCAACAGAGCTCATTGGATGAAAAAAATAAAAAGGCTTTTGTTCCTTTTTTTTCCCCACATTATTTCTGACCACACTTCTGGCCACTTGTCATTTTTATTGCAGCATTCACGTCATGCTTCAGCTATGCTTTCTGTCTTTGATAATTCCTTGTAGAAGCAGTGATGTTTTATAGGCAATATTTTGCATTAGTTTTCAGTAATCGTTGGTGCTTTTCCCTTTTCACATTACATCACCCTCGGCATGCTCAGACAAATAATAGTGATTAGTACTCCGTGATGTAAGCAAACGAGTCCATTCCAGATTGGAACATCCAGTAAAAATGAAACAAAGCCTCTTCAGGTTCACTACAAAGGAATCGTTTTACATCTTCAGCACTTAATCCTTGCGATTGCTAGGGTGCATAAGATAGTGTCTCTTTCCTTCTCATAGTAGCAAAAGCACAGTATACTCTATAATTGGATAGGTGAGGAAAAAGGTTTTTCTGGATCTTCAGTTCATAGAATGTTTGCATGGTACAAGTAAGACCTTCAGCCTTCCTGTCTTTCTTCACTGAACATCACTTGCCATCTGCTGGCTGAATCACAATTCAAGTGCTTTTGAATACAATTACATTATTCTTGTTTATCTTCCTAACTTTACTGTTATTTAATTTGAAAGAAATCAGCATATCTTGCCATTATCTGTTTCTGAATTTTACCTTTATTTATATGCTGAGCAACCATTAGGAATTTGGCTACCAATTTCAATAGTCCATACAGAGACAAACATCATTTCACACATTCCAGATATTATCAAGGTGAGTGGTGCTTCAGTGTCTTCTGAAGAAATTGTCATAAATTTAGCAGGCTTTAGGCAAACAGTCTTCAGGGAAAAAAACCCAACAAAACAACAGTAACCAAAAGAAAGCTGGAATGAGAAAATGGGTTGAAATTAAACGATAACTGTATAAACTGCAGAGGAAAATAGAGAGTTTAGAAAGGTGTAGTGGATACAAATAGTGTAAAAATTTGACTACAGCAAAATAAAAAATTAGAAAGTAAATTCAAACCTTTGTGAAAAAGTAGACCTCTGACAAAGAACATGTAAAGAAATTGAAAATTAAATTGTCAGGGAAAAGAAAATTTAAATGAGAACCATTAAATAAGGAACAGTAGCCTGTGGTTATTTCATATATTTATGAAATGGTGGGTTCCACCATTGTTCTTTGACTAACCTCTGCCTTATCATAGTATGCAGGTACTTTACCATCTAGAATGAATTTTTTAATACAACTCCCATTAAAAGTTGGAGGTTATTTTGCAGAAGAACAGAGAAGTGATTCTCTGGTCATTTACAACAGACCAGGAGACTAAACAACAGTCTCCTTGTCCACATGTATTTTCCTAAACTCCTTCTTACTGAAGTCAACATGCTAAATTCAATTGAAATTAAGGTGACTCAAGAGGATGCAAATTAACATAGACTCAGTCCATAGGAGAGATCCAGATACATTTTAAACCGGAGCTCAGGAAAGAAAAGGTAGTGAAGTAAAAGCCAGGTGAATTGACCAGGGGGAGATACTAAGTCCAAAATACTGGTAAATACAGAATTTTGTCTGATATAAACATTAGAAAAACAGGTTACAACACTCTGTAGGTTGTGTACAGATTGGTAATCTTTGGCATAGGATCATTAACAGCATGTTACAGATGAATTAATATGCCCAGTAACAGCATAATCAATCTAATGATGAGTATTCATTCTTCCTTAACTGAATCTTACCTTTGAAAAACTGTACATATTACTTGAAAGTAAAGCTTTGACAAATGGTGACAGGACAGGCCCAAATGGTATTCTTACAAATGCAGAATACAGATTTTAAGATTAAATTTACACCTTTTAAGAAATAACAATGGGGCAAAGCAGTACATTCAGTCACAATAATCAGTATGACTGCTGCTTCCATTAGGGTACATAAAAAGCTCTGAAAAAAAAAAAAAAAAAAAGACTTGCTTGTGTTCTTCTTACTCATATAATCTTAGACATATCCAATCCCTTACTCTCCTGAAGGACCTACAAGCAACGAAGGACTGGAAGCCAAGTAAAGGTCAAAGCTGCAAATGCAATTGATCCTTTCAAATCAAACCAGATTGAGCAGAAACAGCATTTGTTTTTTTGTTTTTTTTAATAGAAATGAAAATGTTAAAAACATCTTTTGCTTTAAAGGATATATTCCACTCAATCTGCTAAGAAATTTTGTCTTGCACAAGACAAGCAAGGGAAAACTGAGATTAGATTAAGAAATCTATCAGTGGTTGTTCTGCCATTCAGTTATATACGTCTAAGTACTCGCCCAGAAAGTAGGACATCTAATTTTTTATATTTTTTTTTAATCTGAGATTTTTAAATCACCTTCCTTTCCAAGAGTACTTTTCACATCCATTTTGGATTACCTGGTGGATTTAATTGCCTATAAACATTTAAACATTTACTGGACCAGATGAAAGAAAGAGTCATTCAAAGACCTGCTTTATTTTCTAGTTCAGTGCTTATTTAAGAATTACCTGTATAGCTCTAGGTCAGCACCCCCAGAAAACATATGACCACACACACGCAACAATTATGTTTAGTAGCTTATTAAGCTATATATAAGCTTAATAGTCAATTAATATTGGACTACTGAGCGGCTCACGTTCTCAAGCAGTTCAAGCACAAGCCCTGTGCTGGGGTAACATGTAATCAGCAGCGAGGCTTGTTTTGGCAGGGGGCTGTTAGAGTGTCGGAGTACTTCGCTGTGGAAAACAGCAAATTACCAGGGACTGCTGAGGCTGATACAGCTTTGCTGCAGGAGGACTGAGCTGTAGACCCACTCCGGCTGATGTCTCAGTGTCTGAAAACTGTTCTCGCTTTTCTTTTTTGGTAACTCTTCAAGATGCGTCATTTGCAGCTACGTAGAGATTTATACCTAGCTTACAGAGAAAGGTTAGGCATGCCAGATAGCATCAAAAAGTATGTTCTCCTTTCCCAGAAATTTTTCTACTGTGCATCCTTCAACTATCATGACTGCAGTAATACTAATACTGGTATAGTATACCTAATGCCTAGTTAACAGTAACACATGACTTTGATGGATGTTGGTAACACAGTGACAATGTTGTTTTACAGATTGTACAATTTTGAAATTATGCATAATTACACCATTATAGCATAAGATCTGTACTTTGTCAGTCTTTCACTTGACTTTGATTTCTTCTAGAGTCTCCTAAGCACACATTTCCTAGAGTAGCCTATGTAAAAGAAATCTTCTTCTTTTGAAGTATACCTTCACTGGTTTCTTCTGCGTAGCTGAAGCTTGCAGCCTTTGCTGCAGGGCTATGTTCAAACTTTCAAACAACAAAACGATTACCAGGTACAAACTGTATTTGTCATTACACCTTAAAAGCACAGAAGAAGGGATTCTCAGAATGAGAAAATGAATGATTTATGATGTTGTAAGAACATTGAGATGGCACGTCATGTTGTTGGGCCTTGGGGTTTTTTTTCATTTATATCTGTGTTTTAACTGAAAGGACGAGGTTATTTATGTCAACAGGCAGTAGTGTTGAGTCCCAATAGCTGTAAAGGTAAATTAAAAGTATTTAGTAACTATGTTTTGACATGAAGATTTTCCTGGTTACTGTTTGAAGTAAGATCGAATGATCCAAATTCCTAACACTGTTTTTACACATCTGAACCATTTATTAGCTGAAAGGGAGCACTTGCATTTCACCTCCTTGCAATGACAAAGGGTATCATGGAAGTTTATATATATCACTAGAAAAGAAAAAACAGCCTTGTGCAAATTCATTTATCTTGAAATTCTGGAAATGGGAGATGATAAGAAGCATATTAGCTGAAACACTACAAAAGAGAATTCCCCTTAATTCTTAATAAAATAAATGTGAAAACCCTTCTGAGTCTTACAGGTTAAGTCTGCCTTATTCTGGGAGGACTTGAACGTTTCTACATGTCACTGAACGCAGTCCCCTGGTAATGTAAGCAACCATATTGTAAATTGATTCACCTTTCTAACAAAATCAGCAAGATATTTTTGCCCCACTTACTCTACTGACTTACTACTCCACAACATTGGTAGTTTGAAGGTTAGAAATATCTGGGTTTTCTCCTAAATTTATTTCTGGTGCATTTATATTAATTTGTTCTTGTGCCAACAATGCACTTTAGGTCTCTAATATATTTATGAGAAATTATAACTCAATATAGCCTTCACCTCACTAGGATAAGTAAATCAATGTGGTTTAGTATTTTTGTGTAAATTAGGCTAATTTAATGATTGTTCCTTTTCTGCATCTGAATAAATCTATTAAAAACAGTGACCCATACTGTATACAACAAAGAATTGCCCATATTACTTGTCTGAGGAATCTAATATAGTTTCCTCGTGTGATAAAACTGTAAAGCAGGCCATTTAGTATGATAATTCAGAATATTGTTCACAGACTCTGAAGCTTATTTGTTTCTATCAATTGCATAGGCAGACTTTTCTTGTAATGAACATGTTTCAATTAGAGACCTAAAATTAGGTCATAGCAATTCTTCCTAATATTCCCGATGAAGCCCCCGCCGTGTTTCACACGTTGGCCCAACTCCTTACCTATTGCAAGTACATGGCCTGATCAGCCCTACAAAACTCGATGACTTTTTCATGTCTCCATCACGCTGCTAGTTGATGAATTAATACAGACAGGATTTTGTCCTCCTTTGCCCTTTCCACCTCAGAATCTCCATGCATACAGACTTTTATTATTAGCAATCATGCACTTTATACTAATATAGTTCATTTCCATTTCTGTTCCCACAGACTTCTGTTCTTCCTGTTCTGATTCTCTTTATCAGTGATGCTTTCCATATCTTTGGGTTAGGCAAATGTTACTAACACTTTGTTACCTTTTTATTCTTATTAGTGCAATACCGAGGATAAGAATTTGCCTTTCAGCTTGGTGGTTTCCCTTTGAATACTATTATTCTCAATCTGCAGTAAAACACCTTACAGCTGCAGTCCACATTCTCCAACTTCAGAATAATTCCCTGTGTGGCTCTGCATTAAATACTTTGCATCACATCTCTACAATTTAAGAAAAAATAGCCAGTGCATTACAACTTTTCGCAGAAAAGCAGCATTAAAGAAATGAGCACTACATTCAGAAGCAGGGTGAGCACTTAATTGTTGAGAATGTTACAGGTCATGTGAATTAGCTCCAAAAATGACTTCCGATATTTATGTGTATGTTTATTTTTTGAATGGGGCTTTTTTTCATGAACATGTGTTGAAATATCATGTCCCATATAATACTTTCCGTCTTAATCTCAATTTCACATAAATAGAATTAATTAAATCTAATTCGTGATTAACTATGATTTGTTCAAAAATGAGTGCAGACACAGAATTTTTCAGATTTTACTACAGAATATCTCCCAAATATAAAGTAACTAAATTATGCTAGGTACTCTTTTTGCATTTGAGATAGATTATCCATGAAAATGTTCATACAAATATTACACTAGAGCCCATTCGTCACTTTTATGACCTGATCCACACTAATCTATCTCACTGCAAGAACAGTTAATCCAGTTACTTGTCTTTTGAGGATTTTAAAATGCAAGAGCTTGTTACTTAATACTTAATTTAGGACATGATAAAAGTTCTCCTCCATATGAGAAAAGCTGCTGCTTTTATATTATTGACTCTGAGGATATTATATAATTGAAAGTGGTTTAAAAAAACAACTTCTCAGTTATGGAGCAGTGCCAATTTCACTGAGCTGCATATAGTGTTCAATGTGACAGTCTGCTAACTGGAACAATCTGTGAGTGACACTTCTTCAGGAAGTGTAGATCAAATTACTTTTCCAAAAGTTAAAAAAAAAAATAATTAAGATTTTGACATTTTTTTCTGTGCTTTCCTGCTATTTCTGACTCCTCTAATAAATTGTTCTATAGTATATTAATCTTATATTTTTTGTTCGAATATATGTGCTTTATTTAAAGTATTTTTCCATTTGATTTCTCTTTTATAATAATAAAAAGTATTATTATTTTAAGATACATTAAAAATTAGAATAATTTTAAACATTGGCTTTATGTTTTACCCCTCAAAGTCCCATTCCCAACCCCTGCTTTGTTGTCCTATTATCAGAAAAATTAGGCTGATTTTTTTCATGGATGTACGGGAAGTATACTTTTGGTATGACATCTAACAATGTGATGTGAAGTAGCAAGGGTAGCAAAACTATCTCTGAGAAAAGATTTTACATGCACTTTTCCATAGAGACCCCTTTTTTGTTTCTGTAGATGCAGATGTTTTTCTTGGAGAGAGAGAGAGCAGAACATGTAACCACTAGCTGGAATGTTGCTTTCATGCAAACATTAAGTGAATAATATGAATCCCAATGACAAAGCAACAGGGAAGAAACGAAGTGTTTTAAAGATTTGAAGATCAGACTTCTAAAGATCTGAGAATGTATTAGTTCTACTCTTGCTAACAGTAAATCTCAGATTTATTTTGTAATGTTCCTAACATCCTCTGTCAGAATATCCCGGGCAATAATTTGTAAAATACTTCTGTAGACACTTTGACATTGCTTGTTAGTACATTTGCAATCCTGCACAGACCAGAGTCTTCACTTCTGGGGTTAAAAGTACTAACTTATTATGCTATAAACATGTGGTATAGAAACATACATAATCCCTAGAGATGTTTTGGGGTTAGCAGCACTGGGTACTTTTTTCCCTATGCCTGTTAAATATCTGGCATGTCTCTGACATTTCTATGGTACACATACATCTGATTTTATTTGCTTCCAGAAAACAAATCTACCCCTTCTGAATGGTATGTTTCCATTTCATTCTTGGTTTGAACTGTGATTTAGCTTGGTGAATCTCTTGTTCTGTTTTTTTTTTCTGAGTCAGATTTGGTATCATGATGTTCAGTTTCACCCTCTTCAAGGACCAGAAGAAGCCCACTCAAGTCATGGATGGGAGCTGTCCCTCAAGCATGCCCTGAGTAAATGTAAGATTTTGGCAGAAGATTATACTGTGTAAGCAATCCTATATAATGCTAAGTAAATCTGCTCCAAAATCTTCATTCTACTGGAG